>NW_013548407.1:0-1186 GCF_000499425.1 Eimeria acervulina
CAGCAGCAGCTGCAGCTGCAGCTGCAGGAGGGTCGACAGCAGCAGCAGCAACAGCAGCAACAGCAGCAGCAGCAGCAGCAGCAGGAATGGAAAGAGTTGCTTCATTTGAAGCGTCTTCAATCTCCCCCTCGAGCGGCCGAGATGTCCCAACCACCACCAGCAGCAGCAGTAGCAGCAGCAGCGGCTGCAGCAGCAGCAGCAGCAGCAGCAGCAGCAGCAGGAGGGAGCTACCTTGGCGTGTATCACATCCTGAGTTTATAAAGCAGCTGCTGCTGCTGCTGTCAGCAGAAAGTGCTGCTTCTACTGCAGTTCAGGTGTACGTGTTAGCGCTGCTGCTGCTGCTGCTGCAGCAGCAACCGGCAGCAACAGCAGCAGCATTCACAACGCTGCAGCAAAGTAGAGAGGGACCTTTAAATGCGTTTGCTGCTGTTTTTCATGTAGTGGAGAAAACTGCTGCTGCTCTTCTCGCCCTCTGCAGCAGAGACTGCAGCAGAATCGAAGCACAGCAGCAGCAGCAGCAGCAGCAGCAGCAGCAAGGCCCAGCTGTTGACGCAGCAGCAGCAGCAGCAGCAGCACATTCCCCAGCTGCAGCATCGCCTGCACTAGTTCCTGCTGCTGCAGCTGGAGCAGCAGCCACTGCAGCAGCTACTGCTGCTGCGGGGTCGAGGGTCTCTGCTGCCTCTGCTGCAGCAGCTGCTGCTACCGAAGCTGCGGCAGCAGCAGGTTCTGCTGGCGTTGCTTGCAACAGTGAGGAAGCAGCAACAGCAGCAGCAGCAGCAGGGGCTGAATGCCGATTGTTTCAATTGCCGGTTGTTTCTTCGTTGCTGCTGCTGCTCGATGCTAGCAGCAGCTTTTTGTCTCATGTTGCTGCTGCTGCACCGCAGCAGTTGCTGCTGTTCCTGCTGCAGTCTGAAGGCAGCAGCAGACTTTTGCTGCTGCTGAAGCAAACAACGCAGCAAACAGAAGCCGCACAACAAGCCTGCAACAAACGTATGCAGCAGCAGCAGCAGCTAAAGCAGCAGCAGCAGCAGCAGCTGTGGGGCTGGGAGGGCAGCAGCAGCAGGGATTGTCTGTCTACAGATAATTCGGATCTCAGTTGCTGCAGCAGCGACGAGGAAGAAGCACCTGCACCAGCAGCAGCTGCCGCTGCAGCAGCAGCAGCTGCTGCTGCTGCAGCAGAAGGAGC
>NW_013548406.1:0-3602 GCF_000499425.1 Eimeria acervulina
GCACCATATGGTGGAAGCGAGTGCAGATCAGTCGGGGAGCGCCCAGCCATAAACTGCAACCCGAATAAGAGACGTCGTGACTAACGTGCACCGTTGCCACACGAGGTGGTTACTAAGCAAAGGTACAGGTAGTACTAACCCCAGGTGTTTAAGGCATCCCCTTGTTGCACTAGCAGCACGAGCACATCGTCTTGCGTCGACCGCGGTTCCCCAGCCGCCCCCCTGGCGGGAGTGCGGAGCCGCACTTTTATCGCAGTTAGTTGAACGTTGCCTTGCGACCGTCGAACAGTGGTTGGCATCCACTCACTGGACAACCATGGCAAGCAAATGGTAAAACACGACCCTCCAAATGCACCAACTGCGTAGGATAAGACACGCTTCCCCTTGCTCGTGTAGCAGAACGCAGCTGGCGCCAAGGGGTCGGCGGGGGGACCGCCCTCACGCCTCGGCGTGAAAATAGCGTCAATCAACTTGCAACGGAACGCTGGCAGCAACAGTGGTTGGCATCCACTCACTGGACAACCATGGCAAGCAAATGGTAAAACACGACCTTCCAAATGCACCAACTGCGTAGGATAAGACAAGCTCCCCCTTTGTGCCCCATAGGCCCCGCCAATCATCAGCCAAGGCAACCCAGCACAGCAAGGAGGGCAAGCGCATCATTAGACAAACAACCATGCATGCGTTAGTTAAATGAAGATGCTTACATACAAAGAACGAGCTACATGAGAGCCTCAAAACTTCAGTTCAGCACACCACTGCTGCGTAGGCGATACTGCGTGAAGCAAGCTTGCCACCGCAAATCATTATTGCCACAGCCTATTGCGCTAAGTGCTGCAGAGCCACGGTTGTCAGAGAACTGTACGATGCATTGCTGCAGGTGAAGTGTATCATGTCCGGAACTACAAGTAACACAAAAGTGTTGCATCCGCCCGTGCTGCAAACCTACCTGACCAACGAAACCCATTCACGTCGTGGGTCGCAGTTGACGAATTCGTGCACATGGCATAATAAATTCTATTCCGCGCACTCCAATCCCAACTAGTGCATGCGCAAACAAATCAATGCGCATGTGCATGACTATCCAACATGATAGGGTGTTTTCCGCGCGCAGTTGGGACCCTTGACAGTCGTGAGCAAGCAGTTTGCGAATTGCACTTCGAGTGCTCAGGCGGTCTTCTCATCTGCAATCCACGAACTTGCCTCAACAGATTCACATGCTCTAAAGAAGCTTTGTAGACGACTGCACATGGGCCGGAGCCCACCTCCCTTGGACTTTTATTTGCCACGATTATGCCTCAGCTATCCTTATCGATCAAAATCAAAGACATCACCCCCAACAGATGCTTAGCGCCTAGAGGGTTACGAAACAGATGAACGCGCGCCGCTTTAGAGCTTGCTTTTTGCGCAGCTGTACTGCACGTCGTACCGCTCTAGCCGCACATTATGCTATTTATGCTTTCGCCACTCACCTTGGCCGCAGCCGTCAGGAAAAAGCAAAGCCCTGCCCCTCGCGTCCCTTCTGGAGCGTACGCATGCAGTTCATGCTCAACGAATACATCAACGCACGGTCTTTGTGTCAGGCTACGAACCATGGAGGCTACCATAAACCCACCACGTCTTGCCGAAACCCCCTCGTGTGTCCTCGAACTTGATCAAGCACAAAATTGCAAATTGCCGATTTGCGGGACGTCTGAATCCTTCTCTACTGTTCCCCCTTCACAATATCTCTTCTCTCCCCTGGACGCGTGACTACAGAGCTGAGGAAATGTCGGTGCGTCGTCGACGTCCCGAAGGAAGAGTGGGATCAATACCACTCATTGAGCGTTACTGTGAACATGGCTTCAGCACTAGCACGTAAATCCACTATCTCGTGCTTTCAACTTAGGATCGCCGTGCGTGACGCTTGCGCAGTGATCGGTAGACGTGTGTAGATTGACGCAACCGTAAAGGCGTTGCAGACAACAGAGATACCCTTTCGCACCTTCCTGCAGCTCAATGCTTCCGCTAGCCGAGAAAGTGAGACACGCCCACTTGAATGCAGTGATATGGGCGAGGCTCCGCGCACTTGCGCAGCATAAATGAACAAACCAGTGGTGCACTGCCCGACTGTAGGACTTCCCTTCCTGCCTATAGTATAGGCCTTGCAAGCTTAGGCTGGTCATGGATGCGACATTCCCCTCTCCTTCCAGGCACACCTCTCGCCACCGCGATGAGCATCCTACTCCAAAAAACCGCAAACCCAACGGTGGAATATCGGGGAGCGCCAACGTCATATTCAACGCCGACCACCCACTGCAAAAGAGTGGGAGGACGAACTGCTGGGCGTTACTGGACCGGCTTTCCCAAGACAAGCAGATGGCCGTTCAAGTACTTCCCCCAATGCAGATCGCAAGCCACACGGCGTTTTACGCAGTATCCGCTCCAGACGGCACAGAGGGCAAATGGCACGGCTGCGCAGAGCCGGCACTTCCGCATGCAGGAGCGATGATTGTGTACGCTCGTGGTTCGTTTGTTTTCGCAGTCATATTTCTCTCCCCATACGTCCTTCCCTGGACGAATAAAAAGGCATACTGCCTGATAGGCGTTTTTGTGTGGTTAATCCCAAACGCATACGAAGTGATTGTGGTTTAAATCATAGCTCCAGTCGATGTAGATGGGTGCACTGCACCGCAGAAGCTGCATAACCGCTGCGTGTGCGGTCTTTCCGCCCCAAACACCGCCCCTCCAGCGGCGCATCATGGCACGCAACGTTGGCAAGTATAAGCGCCTGCTGTGTTTCTGCGCAAACAGACGTACTTTCAGATGGGTGCCTCTTCTTGGCACATGCAGGCGGAGACAGCACAGGCGCTGCGCATTCTCCGTAACGAGTTCCGTTTCAAGGCATGCATGCGCCCCCTGTCTACATGCAAACTGCTGAACCGAGCAGCCACAGCATGTGTAGAGATGTGGGAGTAGATTGTACTGTTAAGTTGAGGGACGCGGAATTCAGCATGGGTTCAAGCGACCGACAGTATCGTGTTCATCCAGTTGCCTGACCGGCAAGAACGAACGTGCCGTTCCTTGTGACTCTCCAACGCATCAGGTTTCTGATTCTCAAAAGCCACAAATATTACATGCTAGAAGGGGTGCGTGCCTGTGCGCAGCGCGTTGCAACATTCTGTTCTGCAAGCGCAAAGCGTCATACGATAAACAACGCAAATGCGTCAAAGGCGGGCGGTACTGGCAGAGCGCTGAACAATCCTTCCTTCCACAAACAGTGCCCAATCCTGCCTCCTCCTCCGCAAACGATGAGCAGCGTGCAGGATGCTGCGCTCTTCTAGTTACCAAACAGCTCCTCGGATACTGCCGCTCCACCCCAAATTTAGACCTGCTGGCAACTCAGTTTCCAGAACCCAGCTTTTTTCCCTCACGCGGCTTCCCTCATTCCTCAACATGCAAATAACTGCAAGATGGCATATGACATTCCAGCTGTTGGCCATCACCGCTTGAATAATAAAGCGTTCATCGAGCGTTCACGATGTAGGCAGCTTAGAGGTGGCCGCGCACACGTATTTCCAACCTCCAACGTCTTCTACGCCCAAACCACCATGCGCTCGCAG
>NW_013548405.1:0-2371 GCF_000499425.1 Eimeria acervulina
TATATATATATATATCTATATAAAGTTAAATATGTTAGAGTGTGTCTGCGTATTAATCTGTTTGATTGTATGAACGCAAAATATTTGCATGCAAATTACTTTGTTAACTTTCTCTGTCTTTGTCTCTGCAGTTTATATAGAGAGTATATCTAGATATAATATATATATATATATAGATATACATAGATATACATGTATCTATACAGTGTATATATATATATAATATCGATATATATAATATTTGTATTCATATAGTGTAGCTGTATATATATATATATATATGTATATGTATATGTACATGTTATATATTCTAGAAAAAATAATATGTAAAATATATTTTACAATATATAGATAGCATATAGAGCAGAGAAAGCGTATATAATAATATACTTATATCTATGTGGATATCTATGTCTATATCTATGCATATATACATATATATTAATATCTATGTGGATATCTATGTCTATATCTGTCTATGTACACATATATATTAATATCTGAAAATTTTAAAATGTAGAAAATAGTTAATATATATGCAGGAGTATATATATATATATATGCATATATATATATATATCTTTTATATGTATAGATGTGTTGTATATATATATATATATTTATATATCTGTATATATGTACATATATGTACATAATAAATATAATAAATATAATAAACTACTGACAGTAGATGTAGTAAAGAATGTATATATTGAATATTTTATTACTGCATTAAAAATTAATATAATACAGAAATACAATATTATATTATGTATTGCGTGTAGAGACACTCTAGTAGAGATATCCATCAAAGAGCAGCTTTTTTTCTATTTTAAATTAAAATAAGATGATTTAATTAATTAGATAAACAAATTAAACAAATTTAATTTATTTTTATTACTATTGTCGCTGAGCACAGGGGTGCCGCGTTGCTGAGTTGGAGGTAAGATAAAATATATTTATAGCACATCTTTTGATTGCAAATTTAAAAAGTAAAAAGAAAATAAACAAATAAAATTAATATTTGAATTATTTATTTATTTTATTCAGCACTTTTTAGCAGTCTTAGCCTCACCGATGGTGCCGGTGGTCACTTGGCTGTGACTTCTTCGTTCACACTGAGGCTGCGGGCGAATTAGGGTATAATTAATGCATTTTAGAGGTTTAAAATGAGCAAAAATAGAAATAAATATTAAGTATTAATTAAAATTAACTAATTTACATTGAGATTTCAATTAATACTTGAAAAATTATCTTCTTGTCCTTGAGGCCGATACAGCGCAGCGGTTGCAGCAACAGCAGAGCCTCAAGTATTGAGGAGGCAAAGTTTGTCTGAATTTTATGACTATATTGAATTATAAACATCTTTATTCTTTTCGTTTTTATTTATTTATTCATTTGTTTGTTTGTTTATTCTTTTAAAACTCTTTCAAACAGACATTTACACCCGATATGGCGTCATCACAGAGCTCTGCACGCTCACAGCGACAGCCGAAGTTTTTTGTTTATAAAACAGCAAAAAGTGGGTTCAATAGAATAAAATAAATAAATAAATAAATTTATTTATTTATTTTTATAATATTTATATTATTTGCATTCATTTGCGTCCATTGGCTCTGTTAAAAAAAGAATATTTCTTCTTACTGCACAAACAGCGGTAGAGAGATGCTCAATACCGATATAAATATATAAAAATATATATTTATTTTATTTCTATTTATTGTTTATTTAATTTCGTCTTTACTTTTGTTATCTTCTCTTTAAAATCTGCTGCTGATGCTTATTTGTGTCTTCTTATATTCCTTTGTTTATTCGTTTATTTGCTTGTTTATTTATTTATTTGTTTCTTTATTTATCTGTCTATTTGTTTATTTGTTTGTTTATTTATTTATTTGTTTATTTGTTTGTTTATTTGTGTTTGTTTATTATCTCTAAATATATATTTTTTTTTGTTTGTCTTACATTCATCTCTGCTGTTGTTTGTATGTTTAGCCATCTGTTTTTATAATATTAATTTAAAACATTTTATCTAATTCTTCAGTATTTGTTTTGCTGCGGTGTGCTGTTGTTGCTGCTGCTGCTGCTTCTGCTGCTATTGCTGTTTGCTGCCTCTTCTTCTGCTGCTGCTTCTGCTCCTATTGCTGCTGCTGCTCCTGCTGCTATTGCTACTATTGCTGCTGCTGCTGCTGCTGCTGCTGCTGCTGCTGCTGCGTTTACAGGGGCCTTCTTATCTTTGCTGCTGAGATCTTCATGCTTTCTTCACTCGGCTTTGTCTGCTGCTGCAGCAGAACCACCGCAGCAAACTGACGAAGAAAATTTAAACAACACCGATGGTAGACATTTATTTATTTATTTATTTATTTATTTATTT
>NW_013548404.1:0-2643 GCF_000499425.1 Eimeria acervulina
TCTAGGGTGCCTTGCGCTCAGTGCCTCAGGCAACACGCTGTGAAATGGAGTAGAAGCAGGCGCAGCTTACGCGTCAAGATTTTGCAAGTGCATATCCTGCTTACCTCGGGGTAGTGTGTTGGCGGATAGCAGCAATGCAGCACACTGGAAGTTTGCTCGAGTTAAACGGTGTTCTTGTCTCTTCACAGCTGCGCGCTTCCTGCCGTAGGCCCTTTTACATAGGTTCCTGATACCTCATTGCAGACCAAAGCGTTCCGGTTTGAGTCCACTTGATGCCATAGTCCACTGCTAGCGGAGACCACCTCTCAGAAAATATTTGTGGAGTTGAGCGCTCGACCACCGCCCCCGCAGTAGTGTTCTCAAGTTCGAATTTTCTGAAGGACGTGGTGACGTCGAAATGTGCTGGTTGTAAGTATTTTGAGCTCAGTACAAACTGGGGCATACACAGATAGTGTTTCGTTAGGCTAGAGACCCAGAGGCGTGCGTGCCACCATGATGGCGCCTCCAGCTAGCTTTCCTATGATGCTTGTGACGTAGATGCAGCTGAACCAGATAGTCCAAATGCTATACAAAACAAGGCTGTGGCTCGTCTCTCTTTCGTGCTGTATTTTGCATAGATGGCTGGATTCGTTTCTGTTGCTGAGAGTGCCAGTGCTTTGTTTGAAGCTTCTGCTCTATACGCAAAGCTATTGCGTCCGCTTTACCCATTGTAAGGAGATGCGTGGACCAGGGTCGGCATTTGGCTTCTGGCTCGTTTCTGCGACGCCCGTTGCAATTAGTAGAAATGCAACTGAACACATGACAGGCACTTGCGCTTGCTGGCTAAATCCTTGCATTTGCACTGTATATCACAGCATGCAGTTTTCGAGGTTTCTGTTTGTGATATGCGAAGATGGACGTGAGTAGCGCAGAAGCACTCGGCAACTGTTGCACTCATCGCATGTGATTTGCTCCTGAAACGCGGGTTGCATACCTATTTGCTGCATACGGTACGTGTTGCGGCTCAGGCTGTGCGACATGAACCAAAAAAAAAGAACTGGTGCAGCAGTACCGTAGGCCTTTCTAGTGCAGTCGAAACTTGTTACCGCAGAGCGGCGGTGCTGTTCAAGGTTCATACAAAAAAAGGCGTCCACACGGCTGTAGTCAACTAATTGATGATTATTGCGCCCCAACATCTACAGTGCGCTAGTGAAACGCCGGTTCATGCCTGCTGCATACCTTTGTGATGCCCGCGGCGGTTCAGAATGTGCGACACAGACGTGCAGATCATGAACTGGTACAACGGGCTTTCTTAGTGCAGTCGGGACTTGTTGTCGCAAAGAGATGATACTATTCACGCTTCACACAACACTAAGCCTTCGTACGGCTGTAGTTAACTATGGCTCTTGATGCAATCGCTGCAATGCCCTGTTACTATTGAACACAATAATCAAGCATCAGGATCCTGCAGCGCGTTGCTTGGAGTGATTGAGCATAGTCAAACGAAGTCTAGTGGCCTGGAACTCTTGCATGCTGGTGCCAAGTGCATTAGTGACAGCGCGCGGAGTCTGGCGTGCGAAGGAGCTGTGCAGCTAAATGCACAAGCCATCATCATCATCATGTGCGCGCGACCTGGGTGGCGAAGAAACCACGTTGCTGTATTCCTGCTCATACAGAAAAGCCTTGTAGACTGAACCTGCAGGTTTGCGAAGTGTGCTGCAGCAATTGAGCGATCATGCGCCTTCTCTTCTGCATACCATGTGCAATGATGCTGCCTGGAAAACCGATGCACCGGTGCAGAAGTTGCCTGCAGTTCCTGCTGTGCTTCCACAGCACTGGGTTTGACGACATGAGCTGGACGACGTGAACATGCGTATGCAGATGGTTGCCGTGTGTCGTTCTCCAGGCTTCGCGAAGGTGATGCAGTAA
This sequence comes from Eimeria acervulina, assembly GCF_000499425.1. Classification (NCBI taxonomy): domain Eukaryota; phylum Apicomplexa; class Conoidasida; order Eucoccidiorida; family Eimeriidae; genus Eimeria; species Eimeria acervulina. The sequence continues at coordinate 1,909 of NW_013548404.1, forward strand.
GCGTACATTCTGCGGTTAGAGAAGGAGCACGGAGCGGGGCTGCAGACTTTGCCCCCAAGCTCTGCAGGTTAGACGTCCCGCTTCACGCGTGGGTGCGCGACCTCTCCAGCTCATCGATTTCTGAAGGACCGTTTTGAGCAGCGAGTGCGTTATGGACCCTGTCGCGCATACGTATATCGGCTAGCCTGCTGGTATGCCCACGTACAATAATAATAGAGGCATTATGGATTTCACTAGTATGTCAGGTGGTCCTTGCTGGCGCACATATGTGAAATACCACCGAGCGCGGGGCTCTTCCTGTGCTATGGAGTCCCACTTGTCTAGTGAACCACAGTGCAGTCAGGGAATGCAATGTGAATGTTTGTTCCCTGCAGTGGGCAGCACATAGCGATCAATTCGCCTTTGCTCTGGGTTGCAGACAGACACCTGGTAGAACCAACTCAGTTATCGGTGCACCTGTTGAACTGTTGTTCTTACTGCTGGTTGATGATTCGCGTCGACGCGGTGTCGGACCAGGACACACTTCGTTGGTCAGCATACCAGCTCTCGGTGACTTCGCCCCTTCCCTGCATACGCTATTTGATTGATGCTTTGCGGCGCAACAGGCAGAACATTTGAATCCCCTGCTGTACTCCGCCAACCCTACTGAGAGCTGTCCTGGTTTTAGGTCAGCTGTGTAGCAGCGCCAGGGCTCTTGTGAGAAGGGGAAATCGATTCGACGAGTAGAGGATCATG
>NW_013548403.1:0-2396 GCF_000499425.1 Eimeria acervulina
CTATATCTATATCTATATCTATATCTATATCTATATCTATATCTATATCTATATCTATATATCTATATCTATATCTATATATATTATCTATTATATGGCTAAGGCATATATTATATACAGAAAGAAATGTGTAGAACAATATATATACATATCTGTGCATATGTATATATATAATGTCTTATATGCATAATACATACATTATCAAAATGCAAGAGTGTGTAGAATTACAATATATATATATATATATATATACACTATGTATTATATGCATAATATGTGCATTATACAAATATGTCTACACCTTATGTATATGTAACATATATATATACAATATACCTAATATATATACATAGATAGATATACATACATATATATATACATAGATAGATATACATATATATATATATATATATTAGATATATTGTAAGTTTGATAATTCAAAATGAGTTCGAAAGAGTTTAATAAAGTTTTCAAATGCTGTCTATTGACGATGACGGTTTGGAGAAAAGACAAAAAGAGAGCGCAGTTTGTTTTTTATGTAAATAAGTTTGCTGAAGGAAGCCAGAGGTAATACTGCATGCATAATTAAATTAAATAAATAAAATTAAACAAAATTAAACTGGCTGCCGCATGCACTGAGGCTTGTTGCTGAACCCTTATTTCCTAGAGTTCAGCGGTCATGTTGAATACAAGTAGAAAAACGAAAAAGAAATAAAAACAAAAGTAAAAAAGATAGTGCTGCTGCTGCTGCTGCTGCTGCTGCTGCTGCTGCTGTGGAGATTGATCTGCATAAAGAGAGCAGCTTAAGAGGCCTCCTCCGATTGCCAGTTTGTTCTTCTTTGCTTTATGAATAGAGAAGAGAATAAAGACGAATAAAAACAAAGAAAGAGAGGAGTATAAATGCACTCAGCAGCAAAGGATGAATCTTCAAAGATATTATGCGTATATTGCTGATGCATGCATACCCGTTTGCTTGCTTTGTATTTCCTCTGAGTAATAAAAGAGGTGAAAAATGAAGAATAAATAAACTGTTTAAATATTCATTGAATGAATATTCATAACCCTTATCGCACCCATGATCTGCGGTGTATATACACTTTGTTGTAGTTTTATTGCGTGTCTTGTTTTATATCTGGATGAGATATGCATTAATATACTCAGAGTATCAGGAGAGAGACAAAAGGAGAAGAGAAAGAGATTAAATGCATCTTTTTGAATTAATTTAAATACAAAACCCTCCAGTGTTTTTACAAAGACGGCTGAGGCGTATTGCAAAGCCCGCGGTGGCGGCGACAGTAGAAGCAGTATTAGTATGAGATATTTTTAGAGTTTGTGTATGTTAATGCGCAAAAATTCCCTTTAATTTGATAAAATTTAAATAATTTATTCAATTTAAATGATTTATTTCGTCTATTTAGTAGAAAATTCTCAGCTTCTCTTACATAGAATAGGGCTGAGTAGCGATGGAGGGGCACCACCTGTAGAAGCTGCTGTGAATACTCGCATGTGGAGGCGAGATGTATGAAGGCTCCGTCTCTTGGATAAAAGTTTGCAAAGGAGTTTTGGTTTAATTAAATTTAATGTAATTGCATTTCTGTCTTTTTTTTCACGAAAAAACAAATTCACTGTACGCTTCCCAAGTGCTGAGCTGTACATACACCTCAAATCGCAGCCGCGAGATTATAACAGAGAGCGGAGGCTGCTGCATTTCTTTTTCATCTTTTTGCTTCTAAATTGCACAAAATTCTTCGTTTTCTTCTTTTTCAACCTCATCTCTTTGTCGCAACTCTTCAAACCCTCCTCAGATACTCTTATTTATCTTCTTATTTCTTCAGCAGCCTCGCAGCACCAGGGGAGCAGCACTTGGGCCGTCTGCAACAACGCCACAACATAAAAGGAAATCAGAAAAAGAGAAGTGCTCAGGTAAAGAATTCATTTGCTTTATATATACACTAGAAAAATATGCATGCAAGCTGCGTGTACACCGCAGCTCGCCGCTCTTTCAGCCGCTTCACTCTCCCTGTTCATTCTTTCGCAGCTTCTTCGTTGCTCTGAGTTTCCTAATTATGCTTGCTCTGTACGCTGTTGCATGCACTTGCTACACACCGGTGTATATACCCGTTATGGGGCTTGTGAGAGGGAGAGAGAAACACGCAAATATATATATGTATATATGTATACATGTATATATAGGTATATATATATACATGTAAATATATATATATATATATTTGCATGTTTCTCTCCCTCGTTCTCTTTCTCTCTCATGTTCTCTCGCTATATATATATGTATGCATGTATGAATACATGTGTAGACATATCTTTGTAATATTCGTCTATCTACATATTTATCTAAATATGCCTGTTTCTCTCTCCATATATATAATATATATTAT
>NW_013548402.1:0-2478 GCF_000499425.1 Eimeria acervulina
TAAATAACAAATAAAGTAAAATAAATTAAATAAATAAAATAAATAAATTAAATAAATAAATAAATTAAATAAATAAATTTATTTAAATTACTTAAATAATATACTGACCGCAGAGTTATTTGTTTCGTGCGGCGCGAAGTTAAACAAAAACATCAAAAGAAAAAGCAAAAGCATCGGTAGGAACTGAAAACAAACAAATAAATAAATAAATAAATAAATAAAATATTATTAAAATATTATTAAAATAATGTTTAATAATAATAATAACAACAATAATAATAATAATAATAATGATAATGATAATAATAATAATAATAATAATAATAATGATAATGATATAAAACAATAAATATAAGATTGCTTTAAAATAAACAAATTGAAACGAGAAACGCAAAATAATAAAAAAATAATAAAATAATATTTAAACAAAGCAATAAAAATATTATTTACTTTAAATAAAGAAGTAAAAAACTAAAAAAGAACTTACAGAAAACTAATAAAATATATTTTATTATATATTATATATTTTATATTCATTCAGAAATAAATAAAATAATAAACCCTAAATAATTAAACGTTTCTATACAAAAGCAATAAAATAAAATAAAATAAAATAAAGCAGTAATAGAATAAACAAATAAACAAAAGACGCAAACAAAACAAACAAATAAATATAAATATAAATATAAATAAAGAAATAAAAACAAACGAAAATAAATAAAACAACAAATATAAAATATCTTCTCTGCGGACTTGAACAAAGGCGTGTAGATTATTCCTGAAGCAACATAACACAAAAACCCTAAACCCTAAACCCTAAACCCTAAACCCTAAACCCTAAACCCTGAGGCACATACATGTACAGATGAAGGGGCAGTAAACGCAGTAGATTTTCTCTGCTTAGGGTTTAGGGCTGGTACGATGAGTGAGTGCAAAGGGTTTAGGGTTTAGGAGTTAGTTAGGGTTTAGAAATTAGGGTTTAGGGTTTAGGGTTACTCTTGATAGTGCTGCTGCGGGCCTCGGTGCCCCCGCCCCGGCGTTGAGCGACTGAAGTCTCTCACACTCTGACCAAACAACACCCGAAACAAATCCTGCAGCAGCAGCAGCAAAAGCAGCAGCAAAAGCAGCAGCAGCAGCAAAAGCAGCAGCAGCAGCAAAAGCAGCAGCAGCAGCAAAAGCAGCAGCAGCAGAAGCAGCAGCAGCACCAGCACAGGCGACAGATGGATCTGTACAGGAAGCAAAAGAATAATTCGAGTGTATATACACAAAAATAATATTTCGGGTGTACATACACCACAAATTTAAATGCAATATTAAGGTCAGCGTACAGCTGAAGTGTATATACAGCAGTAGGCTAAACAATAAAATATAAATACATAAATAAATATATATAATATATATACATCTATATATATATATATAAGTATATTATATTTAAAAAAAGATTTATTATATTAATAACAAGCAAAAATATGCATAGACACGCGTGTATTTACATAAATATATATATATATATAATGTATATATATATATACATATATACATTAATAAATAAATAAATAAATAAATAAATAAATAAATAAATAATAATAATAATGACATACTTCTGCAGTCATAAACTCTGCTGCATTATTTCTTCGCGTTGTTTGCTGCGGCGCCTCTACAGCCTCAACTCCGCCTAAGTCGTATGCACGTCTTTGCTGCGGGTCCAGTAGAGTAGCAGAGACTTTATTAACCTGATAAACGAATAAATAAATAAATAAATATACTTATTAATTTATTTATTTGTTTATATACGTAAAATACACTGAAAAGCTGTATATTGATCGGCTTTATTGTAATATATTATCTCTCAATAATTATTTCTATCATTTATTATGCACGTCTTTGACACCCACAAACCCTAAACCCTAAACCCTAAACCCTAAACCCTAAACCCTCAACTGCTGACCTTCTTGAATGCATCTTCTGCTTTTGGGGCCTTATTTTTATCCGGGTGCAGCATCAGAGCCAACTGCAGTCGCAAACAAACCCTAAACCCTAATTTATAAACCCTAAACCCTAAACCCTAAACCCTAAACCCTAAACCCTAAACCCTAAACCCTAAACCCTAATACCTTAAACCCTAAACCCTAAACCCTAAACCATAAACCATAAAAAGATCGGAAGAGCGTCGTGTAGGGAAAGAGTGTAGATCTCGGTGGTCGCCGTATCATTAAAATAACCCTAAAGAACCCTAAACCCTAAACCCTAAACCCTAAACCCTAAACCCTAAACCCTAAACCCTAAACCCTAATACCTTAAACCCTAAACCCTAAACCCTAAACCATAAACCATAAAAATAAACCCTGAACCTTAAACAACTGTCAACCCTAAACCCTAAACCTTCGAGTTACCCGTCTGCATGCTAAACACCTAAACCCTAAACCCTAAAACCCTAAAACCCTAAACCCTAAACCCTAAAACCCTAAACCCTAA
>NW_013548401.1:0-1474 GCF_000499425.1 Eimeria acervulina
CACAGCTGCCGCCTCATCGACTGCATGCGCCAATGGGGCTGGCGTGCAGCTTCAGCAGCCCCTAAAGAAAAAAGGAGACAGAGCAAAACAAAAGAACAAACAAAAAACAGAGACAGACACAAACACAACACACGCATTAATACTAATTAACATAGGATGCTAATATAGATAGATACGAAGAATGTTTATAGATACATATATATATATATATATACGTATAAGTATATATATGTATATATACCTACATAATCTAAGCCGTCTGCTGCTGTTTGAAATGTACGCATAATTGAACATATAAATATATTGATATGCATATATATATATATTATATATTATCTATATATATATATACATAATATATAATATATATTGTCAGTCTCTTTATCTCTCGCATTTGCTCACCCAGACTGACAAACGTTGGCTGATCTTCTTCTCTCTCCTTCTCCCGACACAAAAAAGAAAAAGCTGCAGAATCTCTTGCTGCTGCTGCTGCTGCTGCTGCTGATGGTGCTGCTGCTGCTGATGCTGCTGCTGCAAAAGACCCCTCAACCTCCCCACGGAATGCAGGACCCCTCCTGGCTTGCTGCAGCAGCAGCAGCATACAGAAGCAGCAGCAGCAACAAACATCAGCAGCAGCAGCAGCAGCAGCAAACAGCAGCAGCAAAGGAACACAGACAGCAGATGCACAGGCAGTCAGCAGATTGTTTGTTTGTTTGTTTGTTTGTTTGTTTGTTTGTTTGTTTGTTTGTTTGTTTATTTGTTTGTTTGTCGGTAGGGCTTTTGTCTTGTATTTGTAAATAGTGTTATGTTCGCATATTTATTTTATATTTATTTATTTTATATTTATTTATTTTATATTTATTTTTTTATATTTATTTGCTATACTTGTTTAGTTCTTATTAATTTGTTATATTTTACTTGTGTGTTATATTTATTTAATTATATTTGTTTTACCATATTTATTGTATCATATAATTTAATTATATTTATTGTACATCAGTCTTATTATACATATATATATATATATATAGGTATATTTATTGTGTATAACAAACAAGCAAAACAAAGTTTGATATTCAATAAGAACGCCACACTAGGAAAATAATTTAATTTAATTTAATTTAATTTAAATCGAATTAATTAATTAAATTAAATAAATATAACAACAGACAAATGCACTAATATAATTGAATTAATTAATTAAATTAATATAACTACAGACAAATGCTGCACTCGTCTCACTCTTTTGTCTTCTTCATCCATAAAATCCTCAGGCCGACTGCCGAAATAAACAGCGCGAGAAAAACGCGAAGAAGAAAACTCCGCACATTTAAAGTCTGAAGTGTACATACACCTCAATTTAAACATTAAAAATAATATTTTGTCTAGAAACAAATCATTTAAATATTAAACAGAATATTTTGTCTAGAAATAGAGTCATTATAGAATTATATTCAAGTATAATTATGCAGTT
>NW_013548400.1:0-45554 GCF_000499425.1 Eimeria acervulina
ATCCGGCAAGCCCCTGCTGCTGCTGTTGCTGCTGCTGCTGCTGCTGCTGTTGCTGCTGCTGCGGCTGCTGCAGTAGTAGTAGCAGTAATACCTGCCGTTGCTATTGCAGCAGCTGCTGTTCCTGTTCCTGCTGCTGCTAACTCTGTTCCTGCTGTAGCTCCTCTTGCTGCAGTACATGCAATTGCTGCTGTTGTCGATACGGTTGCCTGTGCATTGTTGCCTCTGCTGCTTCTGCTGCTGCTGCTGCAGTACGCTGGTGAAGGTGGGGAACGGGGTGCTGCTAAGCCGAGGAGACAACGCCGACTATGTGGTGATATGCGATGAGTTGCTGCCGGAGGCCCATGCCCTTAGAAAGTCGGTGGCCAGCTGTACTGTCTCCTCCTGTCTCCTACTGTCTCCTTCTGTCTTCTCTCTCCTGCGAGGCCTCTTTCTGTCTGTCTTGTGGAGTCTCTTCTTTGCTGCATTGTCTCCTTTTGTCTCATTTGTGCTGCGATGTCTCCTGGAGTCTCTTGCGGTGTCTCCTTTTGTGTTGGCTTTTCTTACGCTGTCTCCTTTTATTTAATTCAGTGTCTTTGTTTGTCTCCTTTCCCCTGAGGTGTCTCCTTTTTGTTGCGGTGTACATCTCTTGTGTCTCTTGCGGTGTCTCCTCCTGTCTTCTTTTTGCTTCAGTGTCTCCTTTTTGCTGAGGTGTCTCCTTAGTGTCTCCTTTTTGCTGAGGTGTCTCCTTTTTGCTGAGGTGTCTCCTTAGTGTCTCCTTTTTGCTGAGGTGTCTCCTTAGTGTCTCCTCGTTGCTGCGGTGTCTCCTTAGTGTCTCCTTTTCCTGCCCCCCTCTCCCACTTTCTTTTGTGTCTCTGCTTCACCCATGTCTCGTTTGTCTGTCTTTTGTTTGTCTCTTCTCCTTCTGTCTGTCTCTTTTATCTGTTTTTTGTCTCCTTGTTATGTCTCTTTTATCTCCTGTCTCCTTTTTAGTGTCTGTTGTTTTAACTGTCTCCTTTTACTATTTCACTGTCTCCTTTTTAAGTGTCTCCTTTTTAAGTGTCTCCTTTTTAACTGTCTCCTTTTTAACCGTCTCCTTTTTAAGTGTCTCCTTTTTAAGTGTCTCCTTTTTGTGTGTGTTTTAGGCGACTAGCGAATCGAAACGAAGACAAAGTGGCCGCCACACACGGACAGAAGCATGCATCTCTTGTTACACCCAAGTATGATAAAAGGAGACAGATAAATAAAGAGACAGATTAAGAGATAGATTATGAGACAAACAGAAAGAGACAGATAGAGATAGCTCAAGAGACAGATACAGAGACAGATAAAATGAGACAGATAGAGATAGATAAGGAGACAGATACAGATAGATAAAGAGAAAGATAAAGATAGAGTTAGATAGAGACAGATAGAGCAGATAGAGAGACGGAGACAGATAGAGACAGACTGAGACAGAGAAAGAGACAAATAGTCAGATAGAGACAGAAAGAAAGAAGGGACAGAAAGAGACAGATAAAGAGACGGAGACAGGAAGATATAATGAGGTAAACACTCGCGGAGCCACTGTTAGCTGCTACTGCTGCTGGTGCTGCTGCTACTGCTACTGCTGCTGTTGCTGCTGTTGCTGCTGCTGCTGCTGCTGCAGGTTTCTCTATGACTGTATCACTCGGTGGGCCCTGACGAGGCCTTCGCGACGCAACGGGCATATTGCATTTAAAGGCAAGTTGCTGCAGCAGAGCTGCAGCACGTAGCAGCAGCTCTGCTGCAGCACTTAGCAGCATGGAGACAGTTCAGGTGTCTCCTTCTCGGGTGTCTCTTTTTTGTTTGTTTTGTTTTGCTGCTGCATTTATCATGCGCTGCACCCGCCATGGGAGTGGGGACATAATTAGGATAACAAATAAATAAATAAATAAATATTTATTTATTTATTATTTTAATAAATAAAATATATACAGGTTTTGTTTATTATCAGTAGGAAACTACACAACAATAATGTAGCAGCTGTATGTCTCCTTCTCTAAGGGCATAATATATAACTACTATTATAATAATAAATATATTATTATTATTAATTATCATTATTATTATTAAAGAGAGATAGAGACAAAAGAGACAGAAGGATATTCGTCTCAGTAAGCAAACAAACAAACAGACAAACAGCAAACAGAGAAGGAGACAGAAGAGACACAGAGACAGCCTGGTGAGAGAGACAGAGACAAAAGGAGACAGTCTAAAAGTAGACAGAGACAAAGAGACAGAGAGACGCAGCAAATGCAGAGAACGAAGCCCGCATTAACTAAGAAGACGACGGAGACAGCTGTCTCCTGTCTCCTCCTCTTAACCCTTAATATGTAAATATATAGATATATTTATCTATAATATATATATATATATTTGTTTATTTAAAACAAAGTGGGAGTTCATTAAGAATGACTGCGGCGTTTGTCTCCTACAAATAAATGCAAGCAAACGCACGCTGTTGCTGCAGCACGGCGTTAGCTGCTGCTGCAGCACGGCAGCACCATTGTAGTTGCTGCTGCTAGCCGGGGCTGAGGAGTGCCTTTCTTTGCTGCTGCAGCTGCTGCTGTTGCTGCTGCTGCACGGGTTAGTCGTGCTGTTACTGACGTTGGTCCTCGCGCTGCTGCTGCAGTTATAGCTGCAAATGTTCCTGCTAGCTGTATTGCTGCTGCTGCTGCTGCTGCTGCTGCTGCATGCGTTACCGCTCCGCCTGCTGCTGCTGCTGCTGCTGCAGGTGCTGCTGCTTCACCTGCTGCTGCTGCTGCTGCTGCAGCAAAAGTTGTTGCTGCTCCGCCTACTGCTGTTGCTGCAGCAGGTGGTGCTGGTCCAGCTGTTGCTGGAGGCGCGGCTGGTAATGCTGCTGCTGCTTTACCTTGTGGTGCAGCAGCAGCAGTTGCTGCGTAGACATAATATATATTTATTTTTGCTTAGAAGATCGGCAGCCAAGCCATCCAATCGAATTCAGTAAAGGGGTTTGTTGTGATGCTTTCTGCTGCTCCGCAGTGGTTGGGGTGTATGTACACCGCAAAATTTTCTTTAGAGACCTCAAGCAGCCGAGTAAAGCCTAGGGCAGGGGATCCATTAATGCGCAGCTGTATATACACATGAGGAGGCGAAGAGAATCTGCTGGGGGGCAGCATAACAACAACTACGGGGCTGCTGCTGGAGGAGACAGGGGCCCTTCCTGCAGCAACAAGGCATCCTTTTATCTGAGACACCGTGCGAGGTAATATATCAAGAAAAAATATAAAAGGAGACCCTGGAAGCTGCAGCAACGTTGAAGAGGAGACACTTCTACCGGCCATCTCCCCAAAGGGAGAGAAACGCTCACACCCCACAGAAGCAGCAGGAACAGGCAACTGCTGCTGCTGCTGCTGCTGCTGCTGCTGTTGCTGGCTGTCTGAGGAGGCCCCAGCAGCAGCAGCAACAGGAGGTGTGTCTGTGTCTAGGTTTGTGTTGGCGTTGAGGCCTGTAGGGCTGTCCCTAAAGGGTGTCTCTCTGTTAGTAAATATGTTGTCTAAGTAAAGCAACTGAGAGAAACTACGTCTTTGCTGCTGCAGCACGGCGAAGCTGAGGGGCCCCTGCTGTCTCTCTGCTCTATAAGGATCTGTCTCCCCTGGGGGGAGTATGCGGGCCCTCCATACTTTGCGTTCAGTACCATCAGTTATTGAAAAGCTAGACGTCACCAGTAAGGAGACAGTCTCCTCCCTGACGGGGATCGTCTCCTCCCTGTTGGGGATCGTCTCCCCCGCCCCACAAGGAGTTGTGAGTTTGTACCAGAACCCAGTGGGGTCAAGGCCCCGCACAACAACGTACACCTTCTGCAGCAGCAGCCCTGCAGCAGAACCCTCAGGGGGCCCCTGAGGGGGCCCCAGCAACACGCCAGGCCCCTCAATAGCCCTAGGGAACGCATAGTGTCTCCATTCAGTTGCAGCTATTAGTGTGTCTGTAAACACTGCATTCGTAGCCCTGCTGCGCTGCAGCCTGCGGCGTGCTTCCTCGCTCAAGCCAAAGGCAACCGGCAGCAGCAGCAGGAGTACCAGCAGCAGCAGCAGCAGCAGCGGAGAGCGCTGCTGCTGCCGACGCTGGAGCGCCCCAGGGGCACCCATAAGGGCTTCGCACTCGTTTGCTGCCGTCTTTTCAGCACTCTTCTGTTCTCATGCTTCTACTACACTCACTAGCACCTGAACAGCAGCAGCAGCAGCAGCAGACGCAGACGCAGCACCAGCAGCGCAGCACCAGCAGCAGCAGCAGCAGCTGCTGCTGCTGCTGCTACAGGAACAGCAAAAGGCTGGGGAGGCTACAAGACGCCAGCAACTGGAGGCAGGGATAAGTTAATAAACGTTTTTTTAATTAATTTATTAATTTATTAATCCTATTATGCAACATTTTGTTAAAAATAGGAGAGCTAGGGGGCCCCCGCTCCGCCTAGAGGGTACAGGGGGGCCCCCCTCCGGAGCGTCGGCTGCTGCCAGTCGCTGCTGTCGCCGCTGCTGCTGCTGCTGTTGCTGTTGCTGCTGCTGCTGCTCGTGCTGCTATTGTTGCTGTTGCTGGTCTTCTCCTTCCGACTGATTAATTGATACATTTTAAGTTGTTTGTGCAGCAGCAGCTGCTGTTGCTGCTGCTGCAGCGGATGCCAAATTCGCTTAGACAGGCTGGGGGCCCCAGTTCGTCTCCTCGAGGGCCTCGTGGGGGGCCCCTGGCTTCTCATGTGTGTCTATACCTTCTTATTGTTATTTAACTATGTCTTTATCAGACTCTTTAAGTCATAGGGGCCCCCTGGGTACAGTTGGGCTATTAGGGGGCCCCCGACAAGGGCCTATAGAGGGGGCCCCCAAGGGGCCCCCCCCCGGGGTTCCTATGGAGGAGCCTCCTGAGGGGCCCCTAAAGGGGGCCCCTGCTGAGGGGGCCCCTGAGGGGCCCCCCCCCTGGCAGTGGCCTGAAGCAGTCTCCTTTGTGCTGCAGCAGCAGCTGGGGGTGTCTCCTTCGGCCTTTGCCTGCAGCACTGCAAGTGCAAGCAGCATATTGAGAGCTCTACGATTTATAGGGCGTCTGCTGCAGTTGCTGCTGGAGTCTGGGGGCCCCCCTGATGCGTCTGTAAGGAAGGGAGAGGGGGGCCCCCGGGGGCCCCCCGGTCTCCCTCCAGTACCCGCAGATCTACTGTCTCCTCGTATAAGAAAGGCTCTAGAGAGATGCTGCTCCTGCATGCAAGCAGCAGATGGGGCCCTCTGGATTGAACTAGAGCAGCTAGAGACAGAGGAGACACCCAGTTGTCACCGGCTTGCTGCCTTCCTAACAACCATCACCGCCAAGTAAACCCTAAACCCTAAACCCTACACACAAACAGTAAACCCGAAAGGGAAGCTCTACCTGTAGAATTTATAAACCCTTGCGCCTGCCAACCCCTCCCAGCGGGTTTAGGGTTTAGGGTTTGGGGTTTAAGGCTTAGAGATTAGGGTTTAGGGTTTAGGGTTTAGGGTTTGTGCTCAGGCTGAAGGCTTTAACCCCTGGCTCAGCGGCCTTCATCCCTGGAGGAGTTCGTCTAGACGAAGATGCGGCGCCTGTGCACATGTTGTTTGTGGTGTATAGACACCCCGACAGCAGCAGTAGCAGCAGCAGCAGCAGTGGGTTTGGCGGTGCAGCAGCAGCAGCAGCAGCAGCAGCAGAAGCAGCTGCTGAAGGGGGGACAGGAGACTACTTAGACAGCCAAATTCATAAACGGAGACACTTCACTGTTGCCCTCGTAAACACCTCAGGCTTCGGCCACGAGTACCACGCATTCGCAATAGAGAAATGCCCCTCCCCAGGTACGGTTTAGGGTTTAGGGTTTAGGGTTTAGGGTTTAGGGTTTGGGTTAGGTGGGTAAGGACGAGAGAGAGTGATTAGACTCTGGAAGTTAAGGGGGGTTTCTCTTCTAGGGTTTAGGGTTTATTCCTTCATGCTTCTAGGGTTTAGCGCTTTCAGAATCTAGGGATCGTAGTGCTTAGGGTTTAGTGTTTAGGGTTTAGGGTTTAGGATTTAGGGTTTAGGGTTTAGGGTTTAGAGTGTATTATTTTGGGCTTCTGGGATTTAGCGCTTTCAGGGTTTAGGGTTTAGCGCCATTAGGGTTTAGCGCCATTAGTGTTTAGGGTTTAGGGTTTAGGGTTTAGGGTGTTGTTGATGTTGTTGTTTGTTGCAGGCAGCATATTAAGAGACGCATTGCTAGTGTTAGAAGATGTACGGGGCGAACATTTGCTGCATTCGTCCTTCTGGTTTTTTGTGCTGCGGCTGCTGCTGCGCCCGTCTCCTTCGGGGCTGCACTGCCTATACACCTCAGTGCTGCCTCATTTAAACAGCAAGCCGCTCTTTCATAACTGGGTGTTAGAACCAGCAGAAGGGTCTCCACCGTCTCCTCGGGGTCTCTGGCCTCTTCTTTATAGAGATGCTGCTGCTGCTGCTGCACCCGCTGCAGCAGCAGCAGCAAAAGGCATCGTCAGTCTTGCTGCTGCAACGCAGCAGCAGCAGCAACAAATACCTAGATCCCTTGCAGCAGCTAAACCCTCTACCTTAGGCGGCTTCTGGAGACTGTCTCCTTCCCCTAGAGAGGCTGGCAGTGCTGTTGCTGCAGCAGAAGCTGCGCTGCATTTCTTGCTGCGGTACAAATGCTCTTCTGCTGCTGCTGCTGCTGCACCTGCTGCTGCTGCACCTGCTGCTGCTGCTGATGCTATTGCTGTATCTACTGTCTCTCTGTCCTTGTCTCCTTGCGTCTCTCTGTTGTATCTTTGTCTCCTTTTGCTTCTCACCTGTCTCCTTTCTTGATCTCTTCTGCTGCTGCTTGGTACTGCTGCAGCTTCTGTCTCCTTTGTGCTTCTCCTGTCTCTTTTGCTGCGCCTCCCGTTTGCTGCTGCCTCTCGCCTCACTGCATGCATTCCCCTTATCTCTGTCTGCTGGTGCAGCCCCCATATCTGCTGCTGCTGTTGCTTGTGCTGCTGTTGCTGTTGCTGCTGCTGCAGGGTTAACGGGCTCTCCGCTAGCGAAGCACTGAACTGCCGGGTGTTGCTGCAGTGGAGTCTATGCCGTCTGTTTGCTTCTCGGCTCTCCGCTCACAGCAGCAGCAGCAGCAGCAGCAGAAGGGGATATGCGTTGTCGCGCGGCAGCAACTTGCTGCTGGAGGCAGCAAGGAGACAGCTGATGCTGGAGGCGAGCTTGCGGGCGTGGCTTCAAGCCGACAGCCCCCAAGGGGGGGAGGAGCTGCAGCAGCAGCACTTCAGTCTCTTTCAAGGAGACAATTTATTTCTGCTGTCTCTACAAACAGCAAATACATCACGTGCTACTAAGGGCTTCGGCCAGGGCTCCTGCAGTTTGCATACGTCTGTCTTTATAAATCCTCTGGCGAAGCCTTCACCCCCGCAGCTGCCTGCTGCTGCTGCTGCTGCTGCTGTTACTGAGGAAGGGGGGGGCAAAGCAGCAGCAGCAGCAGCAGCAGCACGGGAGGCAGCAGAAGCAGCTGCAGCAGCAGCAGCAGCAACACCGTATAGATGCCTCGAGTTTCCTCTCTTTGGTAGCTTCAGGGTGCGAGAGATGGGTGCAGCACAAACGGCATCTGCTGCACCGCTGCAGCGGCTGCTGCTGCCTGTCGATCTTGCTGCTGCTGCTGCTGCTGTCTCTACCGTAGAAGACGCTGTGCTGCGGCTAAGAGCTGCTGTGCATGCATGCGCGCTGCTAGAGAATCAGAGAGATGTTACACCCCACTCTTATTCTTTTAAGTTTCATTTACTCTCACATCTCTTTCTTAAGGTAAATAAACAACTGTCTCTCTCTGCGCTGTCTGTCTCCTTGCTGTCTCGTTGCCGCCTCCTTGCTGTCTCCTTGCTGTCTCCTTGCTGTCTCCTTGCTGTCTCCTTGCTGTCTCCTTGCTGTCTCCTTTCCTTATCTTCCTTTGCTTGCTGCTCGCCTGTCTCTTCTGTCTCCTTGTTTGCTGCTCTTCTGTCGTGTCTGTTACCCTTTGCTGTTGCTGCCCTTGGCTTTCTGTGTCTCTCTGTCTCTCTCTTGCTGCTTCTCTGTCTCTTGCTGTCTCCTTGTGTCTCTCTCCTGCTGTCTCTATCTACCTTGTTGTCCCTCTCCCTGTCAATATATCTATCTATATATCTATGTTTGCATCTCTCTGTCTCTCTCTCGCTGTCTCTGTCTCTCTCTTGCTGTCTCTCTCTCTCTCTGCCTGCCTCTTGACGCTGCTGCAACTGCTGTTGCTGCTGCTGCTGCTGCTTGTGTTTTTAGTACGAGAGAGACGCCTATCTGTCTGTATTGGAGGGAATCTCTTTGCTTATTTGTTTGTTCATCTCTGGCTTGTGCTATTTGCGTTTGCTGCTGCTGTTCTTGCTGCTGCTGCTACTGCTGCTGCTGCTGCTGCTGCTGCTGCAGGTGCTGCCGGTGCCTCTGCCTTTAGGCAGCAGCAAGTCGGGGCCCCGCTGCTTTTGGGGGAGTGCGAGCATTGGTCGCAGCACTCAGGTAGAGTGTCTCCGTTTGCTGCTAGCAGCAACAAGACATTTTGTTTGCTGCTGCTTCTCCTTACCTAGCTGCCGCTTGTTGGATGCGCAGCGGCTGCTGGTTGCTGCTGCAGCTTGCTGCATTGCAGACAGAGTGCTGCGCCTTGCTGCTGTCGATGCTCCTTCTCCTGTCTCTCTTATCTACTCTGGTAAGGAGCCAGGAGTGGGGGGCCCCTTTGCTGTCTCTTTAGAGGGCCTCAACTCAGAGACAACTTTCATTTTACTCTCAGACCCCGAAGCAGCGACAGCCAGGACACAGGTCAGCAGCAAACTGTCTCTTTGTCCTTAGGTGTCTCCTTGTCTTTGGGTGTCGCCTTGTCTTTAGGTGTCTCCTTGTCCTTAGGTGTCTCCTTGTCTTTAGGTGTCTCCTTGTCTTTAGGTGTCTCCTTTTTTAGGTGTCTCCTTTTTTAGGTGTCTCCTTGCCCTTAGGTGTCTCCTCCTTCAGTTGTCTTTCATGCTGTGTCTCCTCCTCCTTGCCCTTTCTTAGTTTGTCTCCTTCTTATGCAGCCCCTCTTCTTCATTTAAAGTGTCTCCTCCCCCCCCCACCCCCCCCGTGTTGCTGCTACTGCTGCTGTTGCTGTTGCTGCTGCTGCTGCTGCTGCTGCAGATACTGGATTACTTGGATTCTACCGCGGTGTATGCTGGCCCTGGGCGTTTGTTATTTAACTGGGGTCGGGGACGAGTGCCTTTGGGGTTAGGAGACAGTCTCTTTCTAGATTCTTTGTGTCTCCGTCTAGCCTTCCCTCGGGGGTCTCCGCATGCAGAGAGGCTCTTCACAGGACAGCAGCAGGAGATGCTCGAGCTGCTGCCAGAGCTGCGGTGCTTTAGAGATATTTGCTGCTACATTAAGACGCTCATCAGCGACCCCCCCGCAGATAAGCTGCCCCCTCTAAGGCGCTGGGCCTCTTCGGACGCCCTCTTACACTGGAGGCAAGCACCCCTTCAAAATTATGTCTCTAAATATGTCTCCTTCGTCTCTGTCTGTCTCTATAGGTGTCTCCTTTGCTTCTGTCTGTCTCTATAGGTGTCTCCTTTGCTTCTGTCTGTCTCTAAAGGTGTCTCCTTTGTCTCTGTCTGTCGTTATAAATGTCTGTTATTATTCTCCTTTCTCTCTCTAATTGTCTCCTTTACTCGCTTTCTTTCTCCAATGTGTCTCCTTTAGTCTGCAGCAGCAGCAGCAGCAGCAAAGTGATGATATGTTTGTTTTTTGTTGCATGCTGCAGCGCGGACGAGGAGAAGAACGGTGTGCTGCATGTTGGTGTCTCCGCCTTTGGGGGCCTGCAGCTGGATCTGTCTCCTCCGAGCAGCAGCAGCAGCAGCAAGGAGACAAAGAAGAGACACCGTGGGGCCTTGCAGCGTCTCTTTACAGGTTGGTTCTCAGGATCAGAGAGTAGAAGGGGCCGTTTCTCTTTAGCAGATCCCAGTAACTTGCTGCAGGGATTGCTGCCTGCAGCAGCAGCAGCAGCAGCAACAGCAGCAGCAGCATCCAGCGACGTGTCTCTCTCCGAGGAAGATGTGCTGCACCTAAAGTGTCTCCCTTCATTTGGAGGCCGTCTACCTGCATCAGATGCAGAGCTGCTGCTGCAGTTTCTTACTGCACCCTATCTAAGAGTGCCGCTGCTGCTGCAGTTCTTTGGTGAAGGGGCCCGGGCGGAGACACTTTGCTGCCCCATCCTGCAGCAGGTCCTTGCTGCTGCTTTGTTTGAGCCTTGGCATTTCCAGCAGTCTCCTGCAGCAGCAGCAGCAGCTGCTGCTGCTGCTGCCGCTGCTGCAGGCGGATCGGCTTCTGCAGCTGCAGCAGCAGCAGCAGCTGCTGCTGCTGCTGCTGCAGGAGGGGGCTGTGATGTTGCACCCCCACCCTCCCGAGAGTGTCTCTCTACCCCGGTGGGGTTGTTGTTTAATGAATTGCTGCTGTCTCCTCAATCTGTTCTGGATGCGCTGGAGAGTCTCCTTGATGCAGCCTTAGAGAAGAATACAGGCTCGCACACTTCTGCTGCTGCTGCTGCGCTGCTGTTCGTGCTGCGCCTTACTGCCCATGTCCTTAGCTACATCAGGTGTATCCTCAGACACCGCAGCTACTGGCAAGACGGCTGGCAACCGATCCCGATCCCTTCACCGAATATGCAGCAGGAGCACCTGCAGCAGCAGCAGCAGCAGCAGCAGCAGCAGCAGCAGCAGCAGGTGCAGCGCGCAATGCTACTAGGGACTGCTGCTGAAAAGGGGCCAAGCGGCGTCTCTCCGTCCCCAGGGGAAGGTGCCAACAGCAACGGCAACAGCAGCAGCAGCAGCAGCAGCAGCAGCAGCAGCAGCAGAGTGTCTGGGTGCGGGTTTGCTGCAGCAGTTCGTGGTTTAGATTGCAGCTTGGAG
Organism: Eimeria acervulina; assembly: GCF_000499425.1. Taxonomy (NCBI): domain Eukaryota; phylum Apicomplexa; class Conoidasida; order Eucoccidiorida; family Eimeriidae; genus Eimeria; species Eimeria acervulina. The sequence continues at coordinate 10,890 of NW_013548400.1, forward strand.
ACAGCAGAAGTGCTGCAGAAGTATTTAGATAGATTGAGCCGTCGGGTGTATGGTGAGGTGAAGCATTTGCTTCAGCGGTGGGTTGAGAGAGCGCTGGATTGCTGCGACTTAGCTGCTGCTTGTCGCATGCATTTTCATTTGCTGCTGCTGCTGAAGGATGCACTCTGGGAAGATCTAAACCTTCAGGTTGTAACGGAGACTGTCTCCTCTTTATTTTTTTTGTTTGCTCACCACCCCTTTGCAGCAGACCTGCCGGGCAGCCCCCTCTCGCTGAACCTCGTGCAGCAGCAGCAGCAGCAGCAGCAGCAGCAACAGGGGGTGAGCCGCAGCAACAGCAGCAGCAGCCATCCAGGGGGGCCCGGCGGTCGCAGCGGGCTGGCGCTGGGAGGCGATGCTGCAGCAGCAGCAGGGTCTGGAGAGACCGCAGCAACAGCAGCAGCAGCAGAACCTCTAGGCTTCTCGGATGCCGAGATATTCCAGCTGCTGCAGCAGCAACGTTTGCTGCTAATTCGATGGCTAGACCTTCACCCAGAGGCTGCGGGGACAGTTTTAGAGACAGCTATTCAGACTGTTACATTCTCGGGGACCTCCATGAGCGCAGGCCGTGCAGCAGCAACAGCAACGGCAACAGCAATTGCTGCTGTTGCTGCTGCTGAACAAGCAGCAGCTGCTGACTTCTCCACCTCAGCAAATTGCATCTCCCTGGAAACACCAGTAGCAGCAGCAAAACCAGAAACAGCAGCAGCAGCGGCAGCAGCAGCAGCAGCAAGAGGAATGAAAGCTGCAGCAGCTGTGACAAGACAATGGCGCGCTGTTGGTGGCCTTGGTGTCTCCGGCAGATACATCCCTGCTGCTGCTGCTGCTGTTGAAGACGCTGAAGGTCTGGCGACAGGAGAAGACACCCCAGCTTCTGGCTTAGCTGCTGCTGCTGCTGGTGCTGCTGCTGCCTCAACGGGAGAGGAGGACGAGCAGCAGCAGCAGCAGCAGCAGCAGCACAAGTCGTCAGAAGGAGTGGGGCTGCTGCGCGGAGCAGTGGTAGCGATGCATGCAGCAATGAAGCGCAGCACTATGAAGCTGTTAGGTGGGGAGACACCCCACCAGCCAGCAGCAGCAGGGCAAGCAGCTGCCTATGCAGAGTATTTGAAGGCCTCTCTGGCGATGAAGTCCGAGGTCCAGGCCAACTTACAAGTGTGCCTTTGCTGCTGCTGCTACTGCTGCAATTGCTGCTGCTGCTAGTGCTGCTGCTATTGCTGCTGCTGCTGTTGTATTGCTGGTGCTGCTGCTGCTATTGTTGCTGTTGCTGCTGTTGTATTGCTGCTGCTGCTATTGCTGCTGTTGGCGGAGCTGTTGCTGCCGTTGCTGTTGCTTCTGCTGCTGCTATGTTTTATGCATACATAGATGAACGCTGCTGCGTCTTATGGTTGTTTGCTGCTGCATGCGCCTTTGTGGGGTGTACAGACAGCTGAGCTGTCTCTGCGGCAGAACCACATGCAGCTGCTGGGTTCGTGGGCCAATGGGTTTAAAGATTTTCTTTGTCTCTTCGGCCCCGTCACTCGGCTGTCTCCTCTGCAAACTGCTATTGTTGAGGAGACACCTGAACGTCTCTGGCTTAGGCTCTTGGGTCTAGACCACGACTTAGTCAGGCGCCACTATCACAATCTCCTCGCGAGCTAGCTAGCTAGCTAGCTAGCTAGCTAGCTAGCTAGCTAGCTAGCTAGTTACTCAGCCAGGCACTTAGTTAAACAGACAAGCAGACAGCTAGCTAGGCAGATAGCTAGACAGATTGGTAGACAGCTAGCTGAGCATGTAGCTAGCTAGCTAGACATAGACAGATAGCTAGACAGCTAGCTAGTAGTCCTCTATGCATTGGTTCTCTGTCTCTATTTGTGTTACTTTGGGGTGTATCTGCAGGTCCGGTGGAGCCGAAGTGTCTCCTTTTTATCAACAACTGATTTGCTGCGATCTGCCTTCCCCCGGCAATACCGCGTGGGCAGCAGCAGCTGCTTTGAGGCTGAGGAGGCGTGGGTGTCTCCTCGTGCTGCTACATTCTTCTCTAGACATTTTGTTGGGGCTCAGGTGTACGTACAGCGCCCCCCTAGGCTGAGGGGACTGCAGGCAGCACACCAACTCTTTGGAGACTGGAAGCGAGGCGTCACACGTCGTGCTGCTGCTGCTGCTGCTGCTGCTGCTGCTGCTGTGACCACAAAAACAGCAGCAGGAACAGCAGCAGAAGCAGCAGCAGAAGCAGAAGCAATGCAGCAAGACGGAAGCAAACTACAGACATGTGACACAGACGAGGGCACCATGTCTCCTGTCTCTACCGAGGAGGATGCTACCAGCAGCAGCAGCAGCAGCATCAACAGTAGCGGCAGCATCATGCGCTTCTGCGTGTGGGTCCCTGACGTGTCTCCGCTGGAGACGAACGATCCCAGGGAGCTGCTGCCAGTGGAGGCAGCGGGGCCGGTGGAGTTGAAGGTCCTTTCAGAGGCCTTTGAGGCCCAAGCTGCTCGCGGGCCTGATGAGGCGCCGACGGTTGCCTGTGCGTACACTGCTGCTGCTGCTGCTGCTGCTGTTGCTGCTTCTGACTCTGCCGTTGCTGATGCTGCTTCTGGTTCTGTTGCTGCTGATGCTGCTTCTGGTTCTGTTGCTGCTTCTGTTGCTCCTGCTGTCTTTTTTGCTTCTGTTGCTGATGATGCTGTTGCTGCTGCTGCTGCTGTTTGTAAACTGCAGCACGACAGGCCCCTAGACTCTGTTGCTGTTGCTGCTGCTGCAGCAGCAACAGCTGCTGCTGCTATGCTTTGTTGCGGCCTTCTATCTCCTATTCAGTGCATGCATGGTGTACTGTCTTTGTGTTTGGTTTGCTGTCGTGCAGCTGCGCTGTTGACGAGCGGCGTAGCAGCAGCAGCAGCAGCAGCAGCAGCAGTATCTGGTGGTGGGGGGCCCCCCGGGGAGACAGCTGCTGAGGGACGGCCTGCCAGTTTAAAAGAAGTTGTTTTTCTAAGGAGTCCCCCAGTGGTGTTTGTGTTTGACTTGGTAGAGAGCGGGCGTCAGGTGTATAGGCAGCTTTGCTTCTCTTCTTCTCTTCGTTCATCGTTTGATTGCTGCACGACAAAGAGGCTCTCGCCTCCCTCTGAGGAGACACCTTCAGAGGCCCCTGAGCTTGCAGCAGGCTCCATGTACACTGCACCAGACCTGGGTCTTGCTTCAGAGGACGACATAGCAACAGCAGCTGCTGCTGTTGTTGCAGGCGGCAGAGAGGACGCTGCTGCAGCAGCAGCAGCAACAGCAGCAGCAGCAGCAGCGAGAGAAGCAGGCCTTCAGCAGGCCTCTTCAGGCCCAGATGCAAAGGGCCTCTTTGCTCCTTCTCTAGTAGTTGCGAGGCGTAGGGGCCCCGGGGGCCCCCGTGAGATGTATATACCTTCTCGCCATCTCCGGGTGCGTTAAGGGGGTCTGGAGACAGCATAATTATATGTCTTTCTCTCTTCTCTAAGCATCATAAAGAAGGCCTTCTATGTCTTCCGCTCTGCGGGCAACGCGACCTCCTGGTGTTGTGGGGTCGTGGGAATCGTGTGGGGCTTTGTAGGATCGGCCGATCCCGCCTCCCGCAGCATCCTGCGTATGTGTGTATGTCCATGTGTATATATATATGTGTGTGTATGTGTGTATGTCTCCCTGCTGCTGCTGCTGCTGCTGCTGTGTGCAGGGTCTGCTTCCTTTCTGTCTGCTGGAGGACTTTGAGTTTTGGTTATGTGAAGAGCTGTCTCTTCTCACTGGCTATCAGCGCCCTCAAGCAGCAGCAAAAACCCTCAATCCCTTTCGGCTGTATGTACACCTCATTCATACAGCAGAGGGGACAGGGCTCTGTGCAGAGGCGAGCGCTATTGTGCGGAGAGTAGGCCTCAAGCCCCGCAAGCAGCAGGCGTCTAAGACAGCTGCCACCTTCAGCAGCAGCAGCAGCAACAGCAGCAGCAACAGCAGCAGCAGCAGCAGCAGGTGTTACCCGGAGGATGAGGAGGATCCTAGTGCGCCGGAAGAGACACTTGTGAATCTGCTGCTAGCGCCTGAAGGGTCTCCTGTCTCTCATCTAAGAGACAGTCTCCTTAGAGTGGAGGCCCTCAGCCACATTCTTGTCTGGACCAGAGCAGCAAGGAGACCCCACACCCCACAAGACACAGACGCCCTCTCCTGCGATGCTGGGAGTATAGATGCGATTGAGCTGCCACGGTAAGATCCTCTCCTGCTGCAGCAACTGCTGCTGCAGCAAATTATGCTGCTGAGACTGCCGCTGTTGCAGATGATGATGCAGTAACTGCTGCAGCAGCACATGATATTGCTGCTACTCCTGCTGCAGGCGCAGGACAAGTAGTGTTTGTATCGTATCCCAGGTTGAGCGGTGCTTTCTGCTGCAACTGCTGCAGCAGCAGCTGCTGTATTTGAAGAGGGGCAGCAGATACACAAGAGGGGGCCTCACTGACGCTGTGGGGAGCGTTGAGGTGCCTATACACCTGAAACACAAAGCAAAGCCCTTGTCTTCTGTCTCTGTCTGCATGCAGCCTGGGCGTCTCCTTTAAGGCGGTGCGAATGCCTCAGCGTTCCTCCGCCCCCCAGCAGCAGCAGCAGCAACAGCAACAGCAACAGCAGCAACAGCAGCAACAGCAGCAGGGCCCGCAGGTGAAGCTGGTGTGCGAGCAGCATGCGGGGCTGTTTTTAGCTTCTGGAGACATCTTGAGGTCTCCTCTTGCAAGTCGGGTGCTGCAGGGCTTGCAGCCATCTTTGCTGCTAACGAACGATGAAGGAGAGCTGTTTGTTCTTCTTGCTGCTCTTAATAAACCCCTGAGAGTATTGCATAACCCCTTGGCTAGGCATTTGCTGCTGGGCCCAGAGGAGCTCGCAGCAGCAGCACCCACTGCATCCCCTGTCGCTGCTGCTGCTGCCGCTGCGGCGGCGGCGGCTGCTGCTGCTGGGAATGCCGCTGCTACTGCTGCTGAGGCGCTCTCCCTCAACCCCTGGGCTGCAGCACAGAGACAACGCGAAGCCGATCAACGGCTGCTGCAGCAGGCAGACCTTGTGAGAAAGAGAGCACCAGAGGGTGTGGGGTTTGGTGTATCCTTGTTGTTATAAAGCTGCTGCTGTCTCCTCTAGTGCCTCCTTTCTCTGGGCAGGACGAAGCGCTTGTGGGGAGGGGGAGCTGCTGCTGCGCATACACCTGAATTATGCTGGTGCGGGTGGGTGATGTAGAGTGTCTCCATGTCTCCTTCTGCTGCATGTTGCGGGTCTGCTGCTGCTGCTGCTGTTGCTGCTGTCTCTTCAGGTGCTGGATGCGGTGTCTCCTGAGGTAGTGTTTGATCCGTGCGACAGCAGTTGGGTCTCTTCTTTTTCTGGTGCTCGGCACTGTCTCTGCAGCTTGCATGCATCTCGCTCCTTTCTCTTTATCCCCACAGTTGCTGCTGGGCTGTATGTGCTGCTGCTGCGATATCTCAACCGCCAGTTTGAGGCATTTTGCACCCTTGCGGATTCTCTGTCTCTTTCGGAAGAAGACGGAGACACCAGCAGCAGCAGCAGCAGCAGCAGCAGGGGGAATGCAGCAACAGCAGCAGCAGCAGCAGCAACAGCAGGGGAAGAAGCAGAGATGTGGAGACACATTAATGCTGTCATGGGCCGATGCCCTGACCCTCATCCGGATGCTGTTGCTGCTCGTCTGCGTCTGTGGCTCGCAGCAAACCGTCAGGGTCTAACTGCTCACCCAGCAGCAGCAGCAGCAGATCTCCAGCAGCAGCAGCAACAGCAGCAGCAGCATCAGGAGCGCGAGGGTAGCGGCAGTAGCACCAAGCCAAGCAGCAGCACCAGCAGCAGCACCAGCATCCGCGGCAGCACCAGCAGCAGCAGCAAGTGGGGACGCTCTTCTCGAAGTATGCAGTGGACGAAGCGTTTTGGGGGTATATTAAATAGGCCTTGGGGAGTAGGGCGATCCCCGGAGTCCCTTCCGGGTGTCTCTGTGGGGTGCCGCCGTGCTGCACGCATTGATTCTGCTTGGCCTCTTGCGCAAGACATCCTTGCGTATGTAAGGAGACACCCCTTTGTCTCCTCTGCTTGTCGTCTCCCCCTATCAGAGGAGCTTGAGCTGCTGCGCCTGTGTCCCTCCAGCCACCAGTCTATAGCAGAGGTAGCAAACCGACAGGCTGTGCTGGAGGCGCTGCTGCAGCAGGACAATGCTGCTGCTGCTGCTGCTGCAGCAACAGCAGCAGCAGGAACGGCAACAGCAGATGGAACGGATGGAGCTTCGCTAAAGTGGGATCGATCGATCCCCAGGGCCCCAAAGGAAGGAGGAGACAGGGAGCGGCTGCGTTTGCTGCTGTCTGTAGAGGGGGCACAAGCAGTGCGGGTGGTGTCTCCTTCCCTACCTCCTGTTGAAGACTTCGATGCTGTTGAAGACATTACGGCCCTTGCTCCTTTAACTTGCATCTCTACGCTAGTAGATGCATGCGGGGGGTCTCTGGTGTACAGACGGCCGGAAGAGGAGACACTTAGAGGAGCGGAGGGTCTTGAGTTTATTAGCAAGACAATCGAGCGAGGTGTGAAGACAGCAGATTTCTTGCTGCTTTACGAGCTGCTAACAGACTGTCTCCCTCTTCGGGTGTCTCCAGGAGAAGCCCCGCGTCTGTGGGGCGCGCTGCTGCTGCGGTGTCTCCCCACCTGGGAGCTGCGCAGCAAGAGCCGTCTCATATCTATCTTGCGGTTGCTGCTAGCAAACCCACATCTTGCGGGCAGCTTCCCTAAGCTGCAGGAAGAGAAGAGACTTAAGCTGCCTCTGGGGCTTGCTCTCCGGTCTCCTGAGCCTCTCCAGCAGTTGTTTAGAGATATCAGCACTGCTTTTACTCATCTTAGAGACACTGCGCAGCTAAGGATGCCTCCAGTGCTGCCAGAGGGGCTGCTGGGGACCCCCCCTGACTCCACAGCAGTAAGAGAGAGGGCCTCGCGGTGTCTCCTCTACTGTCTCTCTTCCTCTGTCTCCTTCTCCTGCTATACCTCCTTCACTGTCTCTTTTGTTCAGAATCACTCTGCTTCCTTTGTCTCCTCCCCGCTGTCTCCAGCTGCTTCTGTCTCTTCTTCTGTCTCCTCTACTGTCTCCTTACCGCCTCCTTGTTGTCTCGGCTACTGTCTCCTTTGCTGCCTGCTCAATGGCCCCTTACTGTTTCATTGTTCGCCCAGCTGTTTACTGTCTGCGTGCTGGCGTCTCTCTGTCTCCTTAAGCGTCCCCTCAAGTGTCTCCTTACTGTCTCCTCAGCTGTCTCCTCAGCTGTCTCCTTACTGTCTCCCTAACCGTCCCCTCAACTGTCTCCTTACTGTCTCCTTACTGTCTCCTTACTGTCTCCTTCCTCAGGTGTTTGGGCCTTCCCACTGGACTCGGCGTTTCCTTGTGTCTCCTCGAGCAGCAGATTGCTCTTGCGAGAGGCGTTTGCTGCTGCCTGTAGACGGGGCGCAGTATGCACCCGTGATGGAAGCAGCAGCAAGTCTTGCTGCTGCTGGTGCTGCTGCTGTTGGTGCTAGCGGCAGCAGCAGCAAGACGCAGGAGGAACTGCTGCAGGAGGCGCGGGCAGCAGCAGCAGCAGCAGCACGAGAGGTGGTTGTGGGGCCCGAGCTGCTGGGTGCCCTTATAAGGAGGCCTTTAGAGACAGTTGTTGGGAGCTCTCTTATCTGTTATGATGCTGCTGCTGCTGCTGCAGAGGAGACACAACAGGGGCGTCTCCCTTTTGATTTGTCTCTTGATCCTGTCTCCAAGACGGGAATAGGCAAGAGGACAATTCAAAGACTCCGCAAGGAAGTAGCAGCAAACGCTAAAAAGGTGCTTTTGCTGCTGCCGCTGCTGCTGCTTTTGTTGCTGCTGGGGCTGCTTGTGCTGCTGCTGTTGCTGCTGCTGCTGCGCGTGGTTGATAGCGTTTCCTGCTGCTTCTCTTGGGCTGTTGTTTGTGTAACAGCTCTGGTGCTGCAGCTGTTGCTGTTGCTGCTGCAGCAGTTGCGGCAGCAGCAAATGCGTGCGTGGGGTGTACATGTGGTGTATTGCATGCGTTTCAGCAGCAGGAGGCATCTTGCCGTCTGTGTCTCTCTGGATTTCGTCGTGAAGAGATAGCTAGTTTGCTGCTGTCTCCTCGTTCTCTTGCTGCACGTGTCTCCGATTTAGCTGCGCTGCGGCAGCGGCTGCTGCAGACCTTTATGCAAGATGGCCGCTTCACTGAGAGGGGTATTCGTCTCCTTCAGGCATTGGTGTCCCACGTGCACGGCCTTGACGTGCAGCAGCAGCAGCAGCAGCAGCAGCAGCAACAGCAGCAGCAGCAGGGAGAGCGGCAGGAGTTGCTGCTGGCAGCAATGCAGCACCAAGAGGATATTGAAAGAAATTGCCTCAGCTCGTACAAACTCAGCTGCATGCAGTGGGCCCATGTACTAGGGCGAGCAGCAGGGACAGAAGCAACTGTCTCCTTTGAGGCTCTAGTGTCTCTTTCTATGTCGCAGCACGGGGAGGAGACCCTGCTGCTGCTCAACCCTTTCCTCACACCTCGTAAGCTGTGCCCCTTCCTCCTGCTGCTGCTGCAACTGCTGCTGCAGCGGCTGCTGGTGCTGCTGCTGGTACTGCAGCGCCTTGTGCTGCTGCTGTTGGCGTTGCCGCTGCTGCTGCGCTAACTGTGGGGCTGCGGATCCGGCTGGAGCTGCAGCAAACAGCACCAAGCAGCAGCAGCAGCAGCAGCAGCAGGTTGTGCTACCTATAGTAGTAGATCTTTTCCCCGGAACGCCGGCCAGTGAAAGGGCAGCTGCATGCATATGAGAGTATTAAACAGAAGGAGACTGCTTCTGCTGCTGCTCCTGCTGATGCTGCTCCTGCTGCTGCTCCTGCTGATGCTGCTCCTGCTGCTGCTGCTGCTCCTACTGCTGCTGCTGCTGCTGCTGCTGCTGTGTCTCTGCAGAGATGGTTCGGGATATCTTTAGCCTTGTGGGGGCCGTCATGCTGTCAGTCAATCGCCGGGCGCAGGTCTGCCGCTGTCTCCAGGGGACACTCGAGTTGATGCAGCTGCTTAAAACCTTCTCTACTCGTGCAAGAGCAGCTGCAGAGGAAGATAGAAAGCCGCAGCACGTGCAGCAGCAGCAGCAGGTGCAGCAGCAGGTGCAGCAGCAGCAGCAGATGCTGCTGCAGCCGAGGTTCCCAGAAGGGTCGGATGCAAAAGGCGGGGCAGCAGCTCAAGCTGCTTCCCTGGGTGCAGCATTACCAGCAGCAGCAGGGACAGCAGCAGCAGCAGCAGATGTGGGCCCTGCAATGAAGAAACTCTTGTCTCAGGCTGTCCCTGCGCTGCACATGAAGGCTCAGTCTGTAGCAGAGCTAGTAAGCAGCGGGAGGCACTTCATGCAGGAGCTGTCTCCGGAGACAGCTGCTGCTGCTGCTGCTGCTGCTGAAAGGAGTAGCTGTACTGCTGCTGCTGCTGCCGTACCGTTGAGCCCGGGTGGTGAGACAGCCGCTGGTGAAGCATGGGGGAGCAACAGCAGCAGCAACAGCAGCAGCAGCAGCAGCAGCATGGCAGCTGGAGCGTGTTTTGACCCTCGTTATTTGGTGTTTGAGTTTGCATATAGTTTGCTGCTGCGGCGGGCTCAGGTGCTGCTGCTGCAGCAGTTTCGTTCGAGTGTACAGGCAGGTTTGTCTTGCTGCCAGCAAATGATCATGGGGGCAGGGAAGACAACCGTTGTAGCACCGCTGCTAGCTTTGCTGCTTGCTGATGGGCAGCAGCTTGTTGTCTCTGTAGTCCCTCCTTCTTTGCTGCCCTTCTCTTGCTGCGCTCTTCGGGAGAGGTTCAGCGCTATCTTTCAGAAGAATGTCTTCGTTCTTTCATTTTGTCGTGAAGATGTTTTGTCTCCTGGGCTGTACATGAAGCTGCTGCAGATAAGAGACAGCCGAGGAGTGGTCGTCACCACCCCTGCAGCAATCAAATCCTTGCTGCTTAAGGCCCTCCATCTAATGCATTTCTTGCAAGCCGCTGCAGCAGAGACTGCAGCAAAGGGGACGCTTAAGAAAAGTATTTCTGCTGTTGAAGCAATCGGTGCATCTCATCTCCGCAAGCTTCAATCGCAACTCTCCAGGCTCCTTAGAATGCCCAGAGCCGGTCCGCAAATATACTGTCTCCTTCTCTGTCTCCTTCTTCACTGCCTCCTTTTCTGTCTCCTTTTCTGTCTCCTTCTCTGTCTCCTTCTCTGTCTCCTTCTTCACTGTCTCCTTTTCCGTCTCCTTCTCTGTCTCCTTTTCTGTCTCCTTCTTTGTCTCCTATTCTGTCTCCTTTTTTGTCTCCTTCTCTGTCTCCAGCAGCAGCAGCAGCATATCTGTGCATAATCTATGATATGATATTTGTGCAGCATCGGGTTCATCTCTGGACGACATGGAGTCAGGAGCAGCAGCAGCAGCAGCAGCAGCTTCTTCTTCTTCTTCTTCTTCATCATCTATTCTTACAGAGCAGCAGCTACGCAGCTGCCGCCGTGAATTAGATATGTCTTTGAGGGTATTGGAGTTATTTAAGTCCGGCATTTTAATTGTTGATGAGATCGACGAAGTGCTGCACCCTCTTAAGAGCGAGCTGCACTGGCCTATGGGTCAGAGACAGCCCTTAGACTTCACTGCTGCTCCTGGGGATGTCTCCCTTGCTGCATCTACATCTTCTGCATCTGCTGCTGCTGCTGCTGCTGCGCAGCAGCAGCAGCAGCAGCAGATCCAGCAGATGCAGACGCAGCAACAGCAGTCTGCTGCTGCTGCTGCTGCTGCAGCAGCAGCAGCTGGTGCTGCTGCTGCAGGAATCTCTGAACCCCTTATCTCCCCCAGGCAAATAGAAGAGCCGCTGCTGTGGCTGTTCTGCAGCGAAGAAGGCATGCGGTGGCAGCTCCCCTGGTTTCTGCTAGACCCTATCTTCTATTTCTACACGTAAACCCTAAACCCTAAACCCTAATCTAAACCCTTATTTCTAAACCCTTATCTCTAAACCCTTATTTCTAAACTCTTAAACCCTCAATCCATTCCAAACACTGAGGGATCGAGGCTTAGGCTGGAGGGTCTAGGGTTCAGTATTAGGGGTTTAGGGTTTAGGGTTTAGGGTTTAGGGTTTAAGATGGTTATAGCAGCTCTGCTGAGGTGTACTGGCAGGTGAGCAGCAGCAACAGATGGTCGTTTTGCTGCTGCATTTTGCTGCTGCATTTTGCTGTTTGTGTGCAGCGGGAAGATAACTGTCTCTTGTACAGGGACAGCAGAGACGTGGCGTTTGTTGGGTTTGCTGCGGCAGCAGCTGCAGCAGGGAGTGCAGCAGAAGGTGCTGCAGCAGAGTCCGCATTTGCTGCTGCTGTCTCCTTCTTGGTATCACGACAACCTCAAGCCGCTGCTCGCCTCCTGGCTCTGTCTCTTCTTTAAAATAAAAAAGATTAAGGGAATAACGCAGCAGCAGCAGCAGCAGTACATCGTGAGTCTACAACAGCAGCAGCAAAAGGAGACAGCTGCTGAAGACAGCAGCAAACGCACCAGCAAATGCTGCTTCGGTTGCTAGGAGGAGACACGCGAAACTAGCAGAGACACAGTAGAGACAAACAAGAGACAATTAGCAGTACACGTACAATTGGCGCATGGCGAATGTGTCTCCTTGCTGCAGCAGCAGCAGCAGCAGTGTGTCTCCTTGCTGCAGCAGCATGAATGTGTCTCCTTGCTGCAGCAGCATGAATGTGTCTCCTTGCTGCAGCAGCACGAATGTGTCTCCTTGCTGCACCAGATGTATCTCTGCGCGTGTGCGTGTGTGTGTGTGGCGTTGCGCTGCTGCTGCTGCTGCTGCTCCTGCTGCTGCAGCTGCTGCCGCTGCACATATGCCCTTCGAATTCAGCGGCAGGGTTTGCAGGAGACAGCGGAGGAGACATTTATACGGATTTGTTTGCTGCTGTAGAGAGACTGCCAGACAATCATCTGAAGACCCTCAACATAGCTAGAGAGTGGTTGTGCTCTTTGCTGCCTCATGTGCTGCAGAAGACAAACCGCGTTAAGTAAGACAACTGTCTCCTGGCTCTGTCTATTCATCTTACTTGCTGTGTCTCTTCCTCCCAACTGTCTCCTTTTGCTGTCTTCTTCGTCTCTCAGCTGTCTCCTGTTGTGTGTCTCTCCCTCCCAGCCGTCTCTCCCTCTGTTTCTCTGTTTTTAAGCTGTCTCCTTTTGTTTGTGTCTCTTTATCTGTCTCCTCCTCTTCCTTTATATCATCTCTGCTTTGTCTCTTCTTCTTTGTCTCTTCTTCTTTATCCCATTATATTAAGCTTAACTTTATCAATGTGTAACTGTCTCCTTTTCTGTTTCTTTGCGGGGTGTCTCCTTCTCTGTGTCTCCGCTGCACATTGAGTTTCTGTCTCTTTCCACTTGGGCCTGAGGGCGTAGAGAGACCGCCAGACATCTGCTGCTGCTGCTGCTGTTTATTGTTTTTATTCTTTTTGTTTTTCTCTCGCTGCTGCTGCACCTGCTACACATTACAGTCTCCAATCCCTAAAAGCCCGTCCTTCACAGCCTCACTTCCGCTGCTGCTGCTGCTGCTGCTGCTTTTGCTGCTTCTGCTGCTGCTGGTGCTGTGCTGCAGCTACGGGTTGCTGACTGGTGAAGAGATAGACGAGGGGTTGCTGCAGCGAGTCTCTCTTCCTGCTACTCGGCAGCTTTTAGCTGTCCCCTTCATAGGCAAAGACACTCCTTCACTTGCTTCTGAATTCTCTCACCCTGATGTGCTGCTAGGATTAACAATATTAGCATATAGATTGCAGGGTCTGAGGCCAAGAGATTTATACTGTCTCCTCAAGCATCAGCTCGCTCGCATGGAGACAGCTGCTGGGCCCCCTGCTGCTACACCTGCAGCAAAAGAGTTTGCTGCATGGGTGTGGGCAGCAGGCGGTAGAGTTAGGGGTCTCCACAAGCACACACAGCGTGAGGATCTATGGGTAGGGGATCTCAAGATACTTGCTGCAGACACTGCAAACAAACAGCAGCAGCAGCAGCAGCAGCAGCAGCGGGGGGTGCTGCAGCAGCAGCAAAAGGAGAGAAAATGCTGCAGCGAATGGCCGGGTGCATACACCAGAGGAGACAGCAGCGTGGAGACGAAGCAAAGCGGCGAACTCGCTCTAGCCCCTCCAGCAGCAGGAGCAGCAGTAGCAGCTGCAGGAACAGCAGCAGGAGCAGCAGCAGCAGCAGGAGAATGCGGGGAGATAAGAGAAGAGTACGAGAAGATGTATCCATTAGAAATGCTGAGTCTAACAGATGAGGAGCATTTGGGGTGTCTGTACAGCTTGATAAAGAAGGAGCCGCTGGCTATTGCAGTATACTTATTCCGCTATGTATTGCCTTCTGTCATGATGCATGCAGCATTTCAGCTGTCTGCATCAGGACAAGAGATAGGAGGAGACAGTCTCTTTTCAATTCGTATCGGCTTCTCGGGTACCCCTTCAGAGCTATTACCTGAAGGTATGGGGCCCTGTCATTATGAGGAAGGGACAGACGGCCGCGTGCTCCAGCTGCTGTCGTCTCCTTCTGTTGTCTCCTTTGAATTACTGTCTCCTTCTTGGACTGTCTCCTCGTTGCTGCAGCGGGTAGCCCAGCAGCAAGATCCCCCCGTGCATGCATTGATAGATACTGGGGCTCTTATATGCGGCATCAGCAATTTTGATGTAGCGCTGCTGCTGCTGCAGCAGGGGCTTCCGCATGCAGATGGAGTTGTTTTCCTTGATAATAGAGACAGACAAAAAATACTTGTTAGAGATGGGTTGAGGGTTATGCAGCTATCAGAGTGCGGCTTAGCCCCAGAGAGACGCTTCTCCTTCTATGATCACGTCCACACCACAGGACAGGTGTCTCCTTCGCTCCTTTGCTGCTGCTGCTTCTGTTGCCTCTGCTGCTGCTGCTGCTGCTTTTTGCTGCTGCTGGCTCTCGAACTATACGCGCCTGCTGCTGCTGCTGTTGTTGTTTGTGATGATGGGTTTTTTTCTGGTGTGTCTGTCTCTCCTTTTCTGTCTCTCTGTCTCCCTCTCTCTCTCTCTCTCTCTCTCTCTCTCTCTCTCTCTCTCTCTCTCTCTCTCTCTCTCTCTCTCTACTGTCTCTATCTAGCTATCTATCCATCTATCTGTGTATCTATCCATCTATCTATCTATCTGTCTATCTATCTATCTGTCTATCTATCTATCTGTCTCCTCCAACAATATCGGTTGGTGTTTGTCTGTGGGGTGTCTCCTTTGGTGTCTCTTCAGGACATTAAGCAGGCAGCAGATGGCCGAGCGTTTGTTACATTAGGCAAAGACTGCACATTTAGAGACATCGCTCAAGGGGCCTTTCGCATGCGGGGCTTAGGGAGGGGACAGACACTGCATTATCTTATACCCCCGGGTGTTGCTGCTCTTATAGAAAACCACGCTCGCCTTGTAGGCGCACTCGCTCCATCAGCCTCACTGTTTAACCAGCAGCAGCAGCAGCAGCAGCAGCCGCAGCAGCAGCAGGGTCTGCAGCTGCACGTGCAGCAGCAGCAGCAGCAGCAGCAGCAGCAGCAGCAGTTTGCACCGGGATGTTCGTTGCTGGGGGAGATTTGCTGCTGGCTGGTGTCGAGACAAATAGCAGAGGAGTGCCTGCAGCAGCGGCTGCTGTACGTACAGAGCGCCAGCAATGTCTGGAGGAAGGCTGCGTTGCTGCTGCTAAAGGAGACACATGCAGCCCTTGGCACTGACGAAGTGTCTCCTTTAACTCAACAGGCCCTCGCCGTCTTTCTCGAGCCTCTGGACTTCTCTGTCCCCTCTCGAATCCCACTGTCTCTTCCTCTTAGTCTTAGGGTTCGGAAGGCTGCACTGCAGCATGAGGATCTGCTGCAGGCAGCAGAAGCAGCAGCAACAGCAGCAGCAGCAGCAGGCGCAGCAGCAGGGGGGGAGGCGGGGATCCAGCTAAGGCCGCACCAGCTAATAGATAAACTCGTGGGGCTGCTGGAAGAAGAAGAAGCAGCAGCAAGGAGACAAGCAGCAACAGGCAGCAGCAGAGAGACAGGCGGAGATGCCCTTCGGCTTGAGGGGCTCGAAGCAGAGATTGAAGGCGAGGAGCAGCAGCAGCAAGAAGAGGAACAGGTGAGCAGCAAGCAACACGGCTTCAGCATGGGTTGCTGCTGCTGCATGCGACGCTCTCCTTGCAGGAGCAGCAGCAGCAGCGGCTTCTGCTGATGCTTCTGATGCTGGTGCTGCTGCTATTTGTTCACTGAGTGCTGCTGCAGCCACGTTTGTTGTTGCTGCTGCATGCAATGCTCTCCATACAGCAGCAGCAGCAACTACTGGTGCTGCTGCTGCTTGTGTTCCTGCTGTTGCTGCTGCTGCTGGTGTTTGTGTTGCTGCTGCTGTGATTTTATTGGGCGCTGGGGGCGTGGCGTGTATTGTTGTTGCTGCAGGAGCAGCAGCAGGAGATAGAGCAGGAGAAGCAAGAGGAGACAGTGCAGGAGACAGAAGAAGCAGCACCTTTAAATTATACTCGAGCTGGAGAGACACCCCGCCCTTGGCTAATAGCTTCACTGTCTCTTGACCCTCAAGAGGAGACACAAGGATTTTACTCTTCTTCAGGTTTTTCTGTTGCTTCAGCACTGCAGCAGAAGCTGGCGCGGCTGCAGCAGCAGAAAGGATCGTCCGGTGCTGCAGCAGCAGCAGCAACTGCAGCAGCAGTTGCTGCTGCTGCTGTCTCCGGAGGAGGTACTGTCTCTGCTGCTGCTTCGGGCCTTCCCTTCCCTTCTTATCTCCTCATCAGCAGCAACTACTTCAAAGGCGAGTGGTTGTTCTCTTCAGCTCCGCGCAGATTAAAAAATGTTATTCTTGTGATGCAGTGGGTGCCCGATTGGCAGAAGGCCCAGCAGCAGCAGCAGCAGCTGCAGCAGCAGCAGCAGCAGGTGCTGCAGCAAGCTTTTGAGTGCTTCACTCACGGAGACACGGAGACACTTGCTGAACGCGACCTCCCAGATTTCCTTGGGGCTTTGCTGCTTCCTGCTGCAACACCTGCTGCTTTAGAGTCCCTTTGCTGCTACATTAAGGCCCTTGTTCTGCAGCAGCGCGCGGCTGATGCTGCTGCTGCTGCTGCTGCTGCAAAGCCCTGCAACAGCAACGGACCCCTAACAGTAAACCCACCCATCAAAACCTCTAGAGACACCCCAGCGCTGCCTCAGCCCTCTGCTGCATGCACACAACCATCTGGTGCTGCAGCTAAGCAGCAGCAGCAGCTTTCTGTGCTACAGAACCTGTGGCAGCCGCCTACTCCCCCTGCTCTAAAGCAGCAGCAGCAGCAGCAGCAGCAACAGCAGCAGCAGCAAGCCACTGATCCTCTTGCAGACCTTTTCGGGTCTCTGTCTGGAGGAGACAGCAGCAGCAGCAGCAAAAAAGGAGACACCTTTTCTCCCCCCGCTCCTGTCTCCTCCCCTCTTTCGTTCTCAAAGGATCAGAGCGACCTACTGGGCCTCTTCGACTTCGCGGAGCAGCAGCAGCAGCAGCAGCAGCAGCAGCAGCAGCAGCAGCAGCCGCACAGTGTATTGTCTTCCGCCTTCGCCTTCCCTCCCTCGTCTCAAAATGCCAGTACTCCTTTAACTTCCCAGGCGCCTCAGCAGCAGCAGCAGCAACTACAACTACAGCAGCAACAGCAGCAGCAGCAAGAAATGCAGTTTACATTGTCGGAGTTGTCTGCAGCCCTTTCGGTGTCTCCTTTCTGTGCTGAGCAACAGGGGCGTTATTTTGTGGTCCTGACGCTCGCAGAAGGCGAGGCAGTGAGAGCTGCTTTGCATGCGCGCCAGCGACAGCAGCAGCAGCAGCAGCAGCAGCAGCAGCAGCAGCGGGAGAGGGGAGAGGAGGTTTCTTTTGTGGCTGGGCATCGCGTTGCAGTGTGTCTGCACAATCTAACAGCAAACTTTGCGATGATAGATGGATCTCCTTTATTTAACCGGAGAGACGAGAGAGTTGCTGCTGCTGCAGGACTGCAGCAGCAAACAGCGCATGCATGCCTGCGCTTCATTAACAGTCATATGCAGTATGCGGAGCCCCATTTGCTGCTGCTGCAGCGGGTCCTCTCGGGTGTCTCCTCTAAAGACAGACAAGACTTCTTTTTCTCAATTCGTCGCTGCAGGAGACGGCAGCAGCACGTGCCTTGGCAGCAGCTACCTGTAGCTCAGCTGCTGCTAGCAGCAGATGGGGGATCGCAGCTGCTGCAGCACAAGGCCTTTGTTACGCGCCTGCGCGAGAGACTAAGGAGGAAGCATCTGTCTCCTTATGAAGCCTTCCGCCTCTTCGATGTTCTTAATAAGGGACAGCTAACGCATGCACAGTTTGCTGCTGGTCTACGGTGGCTGGGGCTGCAGCTGCAGCAAGACAAGGAAGCAGAGGTCTCCAGCTCATTTGACTTAGATGGAGACGGATTCATTAGCCTCAACGACTTCCTCCTATCTGTAGTACAAACAGGGGGAGACACAGCAGCAGCAGCATCTGCTGCTGCTGCTGCAGCAAACGCTGATGCTGCGCCACCAGAAGGAGGAGCTGCTGCTGCCCAAGGTCCCCCTGGGCACGTCGCGCTGCAGCAGCAACGGAGCGAGGCCTTTGATGGCGCCTCTACTGCTGCTGCTGCTGCTGCTGCACTGTCTGCGGATGCCTCTACTGTAGCAGCAAGCCAGGAGTCTCTGCTGCAGCAGTGGGGTGTAAAGGAGACACTTCCTCACGATTTGCTGTCAAGGCTCAAGTTTCGGCTGCAGCCCCACAGTTCATTCGAAAGGATTTGGGTGGGGCGGTTGCCCTGCGCAGACAGCAGCAGCAGCAGCAGCAGCAGCAGCAGCAGCAGCAGTGCAGTTTTCTCGATATGGGCCCCCAAGCAGCTGGAGAGTAAACACCGAGGGATGATGCGACGTAACAGGGAACGGATCCCGCTGGGGCATTTTCTGTGTGTGGGGAGCGACATATCGAAGCCGCAGCAGCAGGGAGCAGCAGACGGATCAGCAGGAGCAGCAGCAGCAGCAGCAGCAGCAGCAGCAGGCGGTGGGGGGGGCCCTTTAGTCCTAGAAGCAGCAGATGCAGGAGCTTCTTCTATGGCTGAGAGCGCAGCATTATCAAGGGCAATAGATTGTCTCTTTCCCTCTCCTATTACATACAAAGTAATATGGAAGGAGAGTGTCTCTCAAGCTATGTTGTTGCTCAACCGAGGAGACAGTTCTTCTGGTGTGGCTGGGGGCCCCCATGGGGGCCCTTCAGCAGCTCAGGGGGCCCCCAGTGGGGGGGGCCCCCTAACCCTGTGGGCCCCTGTCCCTCCTTCATCTCTCTTTGAAGCTTTAGGGGTCATTGCAACGCGGGGTAATACCCCTCCTCCCCCTAATGCTGTTCGATGTGTCCCCTCGAAGTGGTTGCGGCAAGCAAGTGTCTCCTTTAGGGTAGCAGAGGTAGCTGAGGGTCTCCAACAGACAAGAGGGGGCCCCTCTAGGGGCCCCCTTAATAAACTAGGGCTCTGGCAAGTTGGGTGCATGCGCCTTCTGGGTGTTACGCTGGAGACTGCAGAGGGGACACTGCATAGAAGTAAGTAACAAAGGGTTCGTGCAGCAGCAGCAGCAGCAGTAGCAGTAGCAGCAGCAGCAGCAGCAGCAGCAGCAGTAGCAGCAGCAGCAGCAGCGGCAGCAGCAGCAGCAGAAGCAGACAATGATGAGGGGTTTTAGGGGCCCCCACCCACTATCGTAACCCCGTTATTAATTTTTAGTATATGAGACAAAGACGGAGAAGGAGAGGCACAATACCTGCGCTGGAGACAACTACATTATTATTATATCTATACTATTATTATAATTATATATATATATATATATATATTGTTTATTATTTCTATTATTATGTTGTGCATGCATGCGAGTTGCTGCAGGCGGAGTCACTTGGGCGGAGTTTATTAACCCTGAGTTTAGGCTAAGACCTGCAGCTCCTGCTATCTCCTCAGCTTACATCCCTCCCACTATAAGCAGCAAAGGGGGGCCCCCAAGGGGCCCCTCTGGGGGCCCCCTGGATGTGCTAGAGAGCGCAGATGCAGCAGCAGCAAACGAAACACAAAACCCTAAGAGCCTTGCTGCAGCAAACGCACTTATCCCCGACATCATAACAAAGAAGAGCAGTATATGGTAGTAGGATAGTGTTTGTGTGTATGTTTGAGGTGTACGTACACCTGAAGAATGCAGCAAGGTTATGCTGCTGCTGTCTCTAATGCAGTGTTGGGGAGACAGGGGGTTTCTAACGCATCAGCAGTTAGTAGTGGCTGCTGCTTATCGTTCAACTGTCTCCTCTCCCCTGTCTCCTGTCTCCTTTTGGTGTATTCGTGCGGAGACAAGAGTCTCCGCTTCTGCACAGGGGCTCAAGCGCCTTTAGTGCTGCCTACCCCTTCTCAAGGAGACAATTAATATTTTGTTTTAATGCTACAACACCTCCAGCAGCAGCGCAAGCAGCAAACGCACAGCCAGCCGAAGCACAAGTAGCAACAGCAGACTCAGCAGCAGCAGCAGCAGCAGCAGCAAGAGCGGCAGCAGCAGCAGCAAGGCCTCATTAGTTTCTTGTGCCTCAAGCAGAAACGCAGTCAGTAGCACTGTCTCAAGGAGACAGGAGCAGACCGTAAATGCAAGTGAAAGCAGCAGAGACAAGAAAACAAAGATAATTACCTCTAAGCGTGCAATTAAACCATAAAGAGCTGCCTATACACCGCAGCAGCAACGGGAGTGTCTCCTTTTGAAAAGAGCTGTCTCCTGTAGGGCTTTACTCCTCTTCTTGAGATGATGCCACTGCCTGGCTCAGCCTTAAGGGCTCCAGTGTCTCCTCTCTACTCTTTTATGTCTCCTTTCTGCTCTCTCTTTACTGTCTCCTTTCGACTCTTGATTGTCTCCCCACTACTCTGCAGTGTCTCCTGCCCTGTCTCCTTTGTTTGTTACGCAGCTCCGACTGTCTCTAAATGCATCTATTTGTTCTTTTCTGTTTGGGGTTGCTAATATAAACTGCTAGCATGTAAATAATTAGTTTCAAGACGGAGACAGCAAAGCCAGAAGATAATAAGGAGACAGGAGACATCAGAAAGGGGGATAGGGGGAGGTGAGGAGACTCCTGGGGGCCCTCTCAGTGCGCGGTGTATCCGTAGGCGAAAGGAGACAGTAGGAGGAGACAGCACAGGGTGTCTCCTTTTCTGTCTCCTTTCTGCGCTGAGGTGTTATGAGAGGGAGAGAGACCCCGTAAGTTTATGAGATCATAGAGGAGACAAACAAGAAGATATGAAGGAGACAGATAAGGAGACAGACAGAGACAAGCGGGCAAAGGAAGAGACTGCAAAGAGACAAATAAAGAGACAGCAGATAAGGAGACAGATAGAGAGACAGAGAAAGAGACAGAAAAGAGATCATGCGACGGAGGAAGAAGAGACACATAAAGAGACAGCAGATAAGGAGACAAATAAAAGGGATAGAGGAGACAGATGGCAGCACTGAGGGGCAAACAAACAACACAAAGGAGACAAAGAAAGAAGCAATAAGAACAGAAGAAGAGACAGACAAAGAGAGACGACCAAGACCAGCACCACCTCTGCTGTGCGCGGGAGATAAGGAGACAGTTAGATGTTGCAGTGCATTTGAGGTGTCTCCTCAGCTCGCATCTAATCCCTAATCAACGCCCCTCAAGATCTTTCCGTCTCTGTTACCTCAATGACTGTCTGTCTGCTGTGTTTCCTTTATTATTATATTACTCTTTTATATTAATATGAGGGCTGGTTTTTACTAGGGGGGGACCGCAGCAAGAAGTGCTGCAGCAGAGGAGACACGGGGCACTGTCTCCTTTTAGCCGCAGCCCTTTGTGTTTGCTGCTGGACTCAACAAGGCTACAGACAAAAGGAGACAGAATATATATTAAGAAGATATTTATTCTATTCTTAATTCATTGAAGTACTCAGCTCTGCCCCAGTGGAGGGGGTGTCTCCTGTCTAGGAGACAGGAGGTGTCTCCTTTCTAGGAGGTAGGAGGTGTCTCCTTTCTAGGAGACAGAGAGTAAAGCAGCTCTGTGTAACAGAGAGAGACAGCTCTCCCTTTAGGAGACAGAGACAGATATCTCTTCATAACAAAGAGAGACAGCTCTTCTTTAAAATAGAAACAGAGAGACAGATTTTAATTTATTTTATGCGGCTATTCATGAGAGACAAGCTTCTAGGAGACAGAGACATATATCTGTTTGTCTCCTTCTCTAGGAGACGGATACATATAGCTGTCTGTCTCTTGTCTCTTCCTCTAGGAGATAGAGACAGAGAGTTCTTTATAAACACAAGCAAACAGCTGAATGCTATAGAGAGACAGGCAGCTCTTAATGAAGAAGAGACAGAGAGCTCTCTGCGAGACGGTGCAGCATCTCTTTGTTAAAGAGCTCTCTGTCTCTGCCTCCTAGAGAAAGAGACAAGAGACAAACAATTAGATGTCTCTGTCTCCTAGAGTAAGAGACAGACAGCTACATACGTGTCACAAATATTTAAATATATATATATATATATATAATATTAAGGAGACAACCCCCTAGGAAACAGAGACACGCAGCTCTTTATAAAGGAGACAGATATCTTCTAATAAACCAGAGACAGACAGCTCTCTATAACGAAGTATTTCTTTGCTAGAGACAAAACTCTAGGAGACAGAGGCAGACAGCTCTTTATAAAAAACAGAGGCAGACAGCACTTAAGGAGACAGGCAGAGACAGCTATGTATAGGAGACAACTCTCTACGAAACAGAGACAAACAGCTCTCTATAACACAAAGAGAGAGAGAGACAGCTCTTTATAAGAGACAGCTCTCTAGGAGACAGAGAGAGACAGCGCCTAATGAAACAGAGACAGACAGCTGTCTATACAAGACAGAGACAGACATCTTTTTATAAGGAGACAGCTGTTTATAACAGAGACAGTTCTTGAAGACATAGAGAGCTGTCTCTGCCCCTGTCTCCCTCTCTCATAGAGAAGAAGCTGTCTCCTTTTTAATAGTGCGAAGACACCATAAATGAAGAGACAGCTGTATATACAGTATAATAGAGAGACAAATGTCTCTAAACAAAGTATAACAGCTAATTAAAAATATTTATTTTATGATTATTGTATATTTATTTATAAACATAAAAACTATACATGAAGAGACTCCTCTACTGTCTCCTAGGCAAGCTGCACACCGGCCTGGGGTTAACAATGATGCAACAGAGAGGAGACAAATTCTGTCTCCTCAACTGCGGCAGCAGCAGTAGCTGCTGGTGCTGCTGCTGGTGCTGCTGCTGTTGCTGCTGCTGCTGCTGCGGTGAAAGTCAGCCTGCATGCACTGCATGCAATTCTTCTTTTTCTTTCGTTTTGTTTTTCGGAGACACCAAACAATGTGTAGCATAACAAAGACTTTTTACTGTCTCTTGCTGGCCTTCAGCAGCAAATACGATAGATATTAAATATAAATATATAATTATATATATGTATATATATATATAGAGAGAGATAAACAGAGAGAGAAGAAGTTACTATTACACTCTGCTGCTGTATGTGCTCGTGTCTACTGCGGGAGCAGGAAGGGGTTAATAGCAACTGTTTGCGGTGTATGTGCATCTGCATGCACTGACAATTGGGTTGGGTTTTCTGTTTGAAGGGGCAGCAGCAGTCTCCTTGATGCTGCAGCAGATGCTGCAGCAAGAAGGAGACAGCTGCTGCTGTCCCTTCAGCGTCAGCCTCTTTCCTATGCCGCTGCTCGCAAGCAAATAGAGACAGTATAAGAGTTTATAACTCTCGGGAGATTATAGCTGTAAGAAATCTCTTAGTTATTTCAAATCTGTTTCTGCTGCTGCTGCTGCTGCTGCTGCTGTTGCTGCTGCTGTTGCTGGTGTTTCAGCTGCAGCAAACTGCGTGGGGTGTAAAACGGAGAGAGGGACGCTACTACACAGAGAACAAGCATTACTTTAATATTTTTATTTATATTAATTATATTAATAAATTTGTTTACTTGTTTTACTCGTATTTATATACACACAAAGACAGCTAGTTTCTTATGCGAGCAGAGGCTGCAATTATATATTTTTATGAGTTTGTTTGAGGTGTATGGTGAATAAAAAGGTGCATTTCTAATTATTTCTTCTTCTTTATATTTAATTTAATTATAGTATTTTATTTATTTCTACTTGTTGCTGCTACCCTTGCAGCATAATAGACAGAGAGGGGAGTGGGTGCGTCTGCTGCAGCGCTGCTGCTGCCCCTGGGGCAGCAGCAGCAGCAGCAGCAACGAAGAACGGCTGCATTTGCTTTTCTTTTATATATTATAAATAGTTTTTTCTTTTATTTAAATTAAAAAAAGAAGAAGAAATACTGTTATAACTTAGCGCTGCATAAATTATTGCTCCTTTTCTTAAGCAGCCCCAGCGAGCGGCGCAGCAGCAGCAGCAGCAGCAGCAGCAACAGCAGCAGCAGCAGCAGCAGCAGTAGCACTTGTAGCACCGGATTCGTGGGGTCGTGGGGTGTGTGAGATCTGCTGCACGTGCTGCTGTGTGCCTGCTGCATATTTACACATAAGCATATTATATATCTTCTTCTTGCTTCAACAAACCGCAAGAACATCTTTGCTTCTTTGCTTTTCTTTTATATTGTCTAGAAGATGGTGGCAATTGTCGAAGTGAAGGCCAGAGAGATTCTGGGTAAGAGGTCTTCTTCATATTTAGACCCCTCCCTCTCTTTTTCTTTTTGCTGCTGTTGCTGCTGCTGCTGCTGCTGCTGCTGCTGCTGCAGCAAGAGTTGCTGCTGTTGCTGCTGCTGCTGCTGTTTCTGCTGTTTTTTCTGCTTCTTTTTATATACAGTTTTCCTTTTAGGGTCTCTCCTCAGTATACACCCGAGAGGAGACACTTGGGGTGTATGCACTTATTGTGGTGTATCTGCTGTATAAACTTTCTTTCATATCTTTTTTTTTGTTTTATATTACGATGTGTTATTAGCTCTGCTGCTGCTGTTGCTGCTGCTACTGCTGCTGCTGCTGCTAGTTAGCTGCTGTGTGTGTGGGGTGTATATTCCTCATTAACATGCATTTCTTCTCTGTCTTTCTGTCTCTTTATGGTGTATATACACCGGAAAGGTCTTTATACACCTCATCTCTTTGCTTCTTCATTGTATAGTATCATAATGCTTTAATCTCTTCT
This sequence comes from Eimeria acervulina, assembly GCF_000499425.1. Classification (NCBI taxonomy): domain Eukaryota; phylum Apicomplexa; class Conoidasida; order Eucoccidiorida; family Eimeriidae; genus Eimeria; species Eimeria acervulina. The sequence goes on from NW_013548400.1 coordinate 35,106, forward strand.
ATAATGCTAAGTGTGTGTGTGTGTGTGTGTGTAAGTGTGTGTACGTCTATACATATATATATATATATATATGTAGGTAAACGTATATATATAGATATAAATGTATATATGTATCTATATACATATGCATGCATGCATGCATCAGCGTTTATTCTCTATAATATATCGTAGTTATTTTTGTTTTGCTCTGTATAGAGATTAATATATATATTATATATTATATATTTATATAGATATATTTATTATGTATATAAAACCCCTTCCTTCCCAAGTGAATTACTTCTTAACGAATAAATAAATAAATAAATAATACATTAATACCTCTATATGTATATATATATTTATATTTAATTATATATATTTAATTATATATTTATATATTTGTTTATTAATGCATGCAGACTCTCGCGGCAACCCTACAGTCGAGGTAGACGTGAAGACAGAGCAGGGCTGCTTCCGCGCAGCAGTGCCTTCCGGCGCCTCCACCGGCATTTACGAGGCCTTGGAGCTCAGAGACGGGGACAAGAGCCGCTTCAACGGCAAAGGTCTGCTGCTGCTGCTGCTGCTGCTGATGAAGCTGCTGCTGCTTCTATTCCTCCTGATGAAGCTGCTGATGAAGCTGCTACTGGTGCTTCTATTGCTGCTGCTGTTTTTTTCTTACTCGTGTTGCTGTTGAGATTTTTGCTGCTGGTCGGTACTACTACTGCTGCTGCTGCTGCTGTTTGTGTAATTGCTGCTATAATTGCTGCTGTTATGATGCGTTCAGGTGTACTGAAGGCGGTAGAGAATGTGAATAAAGTGCTAGGCCCTGCATTAGTAGGAAAAGATTGTCGGCAGCAGAAAGAGATAGACGATCTGATGGTGAAGCAGTTAGACGGTACAAAGACTGAGTGGGGATACACTAAAAATAAATTAGGTGCTAACGCAATATTAGCTGTCTCCATGGCTGTATGCAGGGCAGGTGCAGCAGCAAAGGGTATCCCTTTATATAAATATATTGCTGAGTTACGAGGCGTTAATACAGATAACTTTATCATGCCTGTACCTTGCTTTAATGTTATTAATGGGGGTAAGCATGCAGGCAATAAGCTTGCTATGCAAGAGTTTATGATAGCACCAACAGGCGCAACAAGTATAAGAGAAGCTATTAGATTAGGTGCTGAGGTGTATCAAGCTTTACAGAAATGTGTTAAGAGTAGATACGGTCTTGACGCTACTAATGTCGGTGATGAAGGAGGCTTCGCACCTAACATTAAGAACCCTAAAGAGGCTATGGATCTGCTTGTTGAAGCTATAAAGTCTGCGGGACATGAAGGCAAAATTAAGATAATGACAGACATCGCAGCATCCGAGTTCTTCGACGGTAATACTAAAAACTACGACTTAGACTTCAAGACGCCGAACAACGATAAAAGTATGGTGAAGACAGGACAGCAGCTCAAGGACGTAAGACATATATATATATATATATATTTATAAATACATTTATAAATATAAATCTATATATATATATATATATGTTTATTTATTTACTTGTTTATTGTATAGGGTATATTGTTATGTAATGTGTAGTGTTTTACTTTCAGCGGTTTATACAAATATGCTAATATGTACTTCATGCATATATATATATATAAATATATATATAAATATATATATATGTATATATATATATGAATATATATATGTATAGGTCTATATAATATATTTCATATATATATATATATACATCTAGATATCTATATATATATATATATTTATTCATATACATATATTTATTTCTTATTATTTGTAGTGTAATCAACAAATCAATACAAATATTTATATATATATCTTTATATATATATATAGAAACAAACATATTATATATATGTATATATATATATATATGTTTATTTATTTGTTTTCAGGTGTACAAGCAGTGGGCATCGGAGTATCCGCTGGTATCTATTGAAGACCCGTTTGATCAGGACGACTTCGCGTCTTATGCATCATTAACAAAGGAGATAGGAGACAGAGTGCAGATAGTCGGAGACGATTTGCTTGTAACAAACCCGACAAGAATAGAGAAGGCATTGAAAGAGAAAGCATGCAATGCATTGCTGCTTAAGGTTAATCAGATCGGAAGCATTACTGAAGCAATTGAAGCATGCAAGCTTGCGCAAGAAAACGGATGGGGTGTAATGGTCTCACATCGGTCAGGAGAGACAGAGGACTCTTTTATAGCAGATTTAGTTGTTGGTCTACGTACAGGCCAGATTAAGACAGGTGCTCCTTGCAGGTCTGAGAGACTATGTAAATATAATCAGCTAATGCGTATTGAAGAGCAGCTAGAAGGCCGATGCAAATATGCAGGCAGCAACTTCAGAGAGTTCACCGCTTAAATACCATATTCACCTGCTGCTGCTGCTGCTGCTGCTGCTGCTGCAGCAGCAGAAGGCCGTGGATTCGCGAAGGCAGCGCTGCGCTTGCAGCAGCGCCTGCTGTCTCCTTAAAGGAGACATGTTCAACCTGATGTTTTAATATAAACTAACTCTTTTTATACACAGAATTATCAAAGAAACATTAAAGGAGACAGCGTAAACAAACATAAGCAAGGATGTATACAGTGTAGACAGAGACAGAGATGTTGCTACAGGGTAGAGCAGCCTTAGACGCTATATCATACTATGGATCTCCTATTTGCTGCTGCTGCTGCAGCAAATGCTGCTGCATCTACTGCTACTGCGCGGGGTAGCAGCTGCTGTGCCTCCCCTCAGCAGCTATCAAAGCCCCAAAGTGTGTTGCATGCATGCGTGCAGCGACAGCTGCTGCTAGACAGAAGCACTTTGGGGTGTACAGACACCACCAAGCTGCGCTGTGTGCGGGTGCAGCAGCAAACTGGCTTTGGGCTTATATTATATATATATAATATATATAATATATAATATATACATATATATATATATTTATAAAGTGCAGCTGGAGCAAAATATAGTGTATATATGTATTCAAGTTAGTCCTATATATGTATCTTCGTTCTACGTAAGAGTATATAATATATATATATATATATATATATATTTATCTGATATATGTATATGCGCAATATATCTAGATGTATAGATTTCCTTTTTATTTCTCTACATGTATATCTGTAATATATATATATATATATTATATATATATTATATATGTATATTATATGTGTATATTATATATATGTATATATATAAATGTATGTATTGCCTATACTAATGGAACAGTGCTTGAGCTGCGCAAATATAATACTTAAAATGTAGGTCTATATATATACATATGTATATATATATATATATATTATATACATATATATATATGTATATGTATATATAGTATAAGAAAAGCTAAGCAAAAATAATGTCTGTCTCCGGTAGCCACTGGAGGAAGGGCTCGAGGGTAAACTCTACAACAGACACTGCACGAAAAAAGAGACAGGAGGAGACAAAAGGAGACAGATAAAGACAGAAGGAGACAGATGAAGACAAAAGGAGACAGACAGAAACACTTTTAGTTGCCTCTACCCCTTAGTACACTCGCAGCAGCAAAGGCAGCATAAGCAACAACTGCAGCAGAAGCAGCAATAAAGGCAGCAGCAGCAACAACAAAAAAAGGCAGCAGCAGCAGCAGCAAAGGCAACAGCAGCAGTAACAAAGGCAGCAGTAGGCAGCAACAAAGGCAGCAGCAGCAGCAAAGGCAGCAGCAGCAGCAGCAACAGCAACAGCAACAGCAGCAGCAGCAAGCAGGCTTGGCTTTCTTACCCGGTACAGAGAGACCGAATGCACGGAGACAGTCAACATGAAGGGTGCCCATCTGCCCTATAACGAATTTTTCTTGTGTCTCCTTAGCTGTCTCCTTTGCATTTAATTCTGTCTCCTTCGCCTTCTCTCCCTCTGCTCTGCATTTGCGCTGTACGACAATCTGCACCTGACGCCCCGGTAAGAATGTAGGCACTGGAAGGAGACAGCAGCAGCAGCAGCAGCAAAAGGAGACACATGCAGCAACAGCAGCAAAAAGAGGCACATGCAGCAGCAGAAACAGGAGACACACACATGAAGCAGCAGCAAATGGAGAAGGAGACACAGCACCAAAAGGAGACAAAAGCCGCAGCAACAGGAGACAGAGCAGCAACAGGAGACAGAGCAGCAACAGGAGACACGGCAGCAGCAAAAGACACCGCAGCACCAGGAGACAGATAAAAAGAAGCATGCAGCAATTCCTCTACATTAAACATATAACAACAGCAGCAGCAGCCGTAGCAGCAGGTGCAGCAACAGAAAGCATAGCAGCAGCAGCAGACGCAGCAGGCGGAGCAGCACGAGACAGAGCAGCAGCAGCAGCAGCAGCAGCAGCAGCAGGAGTTAAAGTTACGTTGTGTGGGTTTAAGCGAGTATACAGGGAGACGGCTGATATTCATCAAAGAGCTTTTGCTGTCTCCTTTTCCTGCGTTTGCTGCTGCCTGTCTCTCTGCAACAATATAATCAGCTACTAAACCCAACGCCTCCAGGGCTGCATCAAGAAGCCCGTGCACCTCCTACAAACCCACAAACCCTAAACCCTAAACCCTAAACCCTAAACCCTCAGCGGGAAGCTCTATTCAGGGGAGGTCCCGAAGACACCAAAACGCAAACCCTTTCGAACAAACCACAGCCAGCAGCAGCAGCAGCAGCAGCAGCAGCAGCAGCAGCAGGCTTAGCAGCAGTAGCAGCAGCAGGAGCACCTTCAGCAGCAACAAAGACAGAAGAAGAGCATTCAACCGCCACAGCAGCAACAGCTGCTGCGTCTGCAGCATCAGGAGCAGCAGCAGCAACAATAAATGAGAACACAGCAGCAGCAGCAGCAACAGCAGCAGCTCTGCTGCTGCACTTACCTCTAAGCCGCTGCCGTGCTCATCAGCAAACGCTGCGCAGCAATAAAGGAGATTGCGGCTGCCTGTCTCCGTTCTGTCGTCTCGAATAACCACATCCCCAACCTGCAGCACAAACACGAAGTGTCTCCTTACTGCAGCACGAACAAAAGGTGTCTCCCTACTGCAGCACCAACAGCAACAGTCTCCTTACTGCAGCACTAACAGCAACTGTCTCCTAACTGCAGCACGAGTGCGTGTCTCCCATGCACCCAGCACAGCAGCTAGCTAGCTACGTAGCTAGTTAAGCAGCTAACTTGCTATGCAGCGAGCTAGCTAAGCAGCTAGCTAGCTAGCCTCAGATCCCCGCGAGCAATTGCGCTGCAGCAACGGCTAGCTGAGTGAAAGAGAGACAGCTAGCTAATTGTGAGACACTCAGGAGGGAGACAAAAGAAGGAGAAGACATCAACGTTGCTAGCTAGCTAGACAGTTAGCTAAGCGGCTAGCTAGCTAGCTAGACGTTACCCTGTTGGTTCGCCAGCTAGCTACCTAGCAAGCTGTCTATCTATCTATCTATCTATCTATCTATCAATCTATCTATCTATCTAGCAAGCTATCTATCTATCTATCTATCTATCTATCTATCTATCTATCTATCTATCTATCTATCTATCTATCGAGCTAGCTAGCTAGCTATCTAGCTAGCTATCTAGCTAGCTAGCTAGCTAGCTAGAGGAGAGTAGCTGCGTACTTCAAAGAGCCGAATAGGCATCTCTCTTCTTCCTGCATTCGTCACAAGCGATCTGAGAAGACCAGAGATTAACTGGGTTCGTGTCTCCGTCAGCTCTCTTGTCTTTGCATTTGATAGCAGCACAGGTAGGCTATCCCACTGGTGCTGCAGCAAATAACAGCAGCAGCAGCAGAAGCAGCAGCAGCAACACCAGAATATAACAGGAGCAGTAGCAGCAGCAAAAAGCAGCAGCAGCAGAAGCATAAAACAGCAGCAGATAATAGCAGCAGAAAGCAGCAATAAATCAATCATGCAAATCCGCTACAAATAATAAAATTATGTAGGAAGGGCTGCAGCAACAGCTGCAGCAACAGCAGCAGCAGCAGCAGCAAGACCTTCCACAGCATGAATTGCGGCAAGAGCAACAGCAGCAATAAACGCAACAACGATAGCAACAGCAGCAGCAACAATCACAACAACAGCAGCAGCAGCATGAACAACCACAGCAGCAGCAGCAACAGCAGCAACAACAGCAGCAGCAGGACCACCACCACCAGCACCACCACCCCCATCAACAACAGCAGCAGGAGCAGCAGCAGCAACAACAACAGCAGCAGCAACAACAACAACAACAGCAGCAATAGAAGGAGACATCTCATACCTCTATAGGGTTAAAAGAAGCAGAGGGTGTATGAGGCGGCTGCGCCGATTTGTTCAGGAAGTCTGCGTTATCTTCGCTGCTGCATAATGCAAATGTAAGTGTCTCTGTATATCCTAAAGAGACAATTAAAGTTCTTATACTCTGCTGCAGCAAAGATCTTTTATTACTAGCAAGTCTTGGGGCTGCATGCAGAGGTAGATTGCGGAAGCCTATTCCTATTGCTACGTCTTCTGCTATATCCACCTCATGCATTATGTCTGATATAAATAACAAACAATGCGCACAACATAATAAATTAATTAATTATTTTATTTAGTTATTATAATTAATTAGTTATAATTAATAATGTAATATTAATAATATGTAATAATAAACATATAATTAATTATTTATTTATTAATACAGATTATTAATTATATATTATTAGTTATTCATAATTAATAATATATAATTAATTATTTGCTATTAAGAACAAACAATATATAATTAATAATAAACAATAAATAATAAGTAATTATGCATTATTAATTATTGCTATATATAATTAATAGATAGCAATTAACAACAAAACAATCAACAACAAACCCTAAACCCTAAACCCTAAACCCTAAACCCTAAACCCTAAACAACAAACCCTAAACCCTAAACCCTAAACCGTAAATAATGGATCCTGAATCTTGAGCAATAAACGATAGACAACAAACAACAAAATCTAAGCACTAAACCCTAAACCCTAAACCCTAAACCCTAGGAGAGGAGGAAGGCAGCACCTGTACGGGTAGGCGGTATAAAAACCTGAAGGAAGTCAGCCTCATTTGGGGGTTTAGGGTTTGCTGCTAGCATTAAACGATGCAACTCCTTTGCTGCATCTGCTGCAGTCAGCTGAGGTAAACCGCAGATGCGGCGCACTGTCTTCATATCCACGCACATCTCACGCCTGAAACCACAAACCCTAAACCCTAAACCCTAAACCCTAAACCCTAAACCCTAAACCCTAAGCTGTGAATAATGAACAATAAACAGTGCAAATCGCACGCCCGATACCACAAACCCTAAACCCTAAACCCTAAACCCTAAGCTGTGAATAATGTACAATAAACAGTGCACATCTATCGCCTGAAATCAAGGGCAAGGGATTGTTTGGTTGCTAGGGTTTGTGGCTAGGGTTTAGGGTTTAGGGTTTAGGGTTTGAATTACGTCTCTAGGACGGGAGTAACTTTTTCTTTGTTTTCTTCTTCATAAAGCACTCGCACGGGCTCTACAGTAAACGGGTCTTCGCAATATTCAGCTAACATCGAGACAACCATCATCAACGCCATATCTCCTTTCTTCTCCTCAACCTGCAGCAGCAGCAGCAGCAGTAGCAGCAGCAGCAGCAGCAGCAGTAGCAATAGCAGAAGCAGCAGCAGTACCAGCAGCAGCAGCAGCAGCAGCAGCATCAGTAGCAGCAGCAGCAGCAGCAGTAGCAGCAGCGCCAGTACCAGCAGCAGTACCAGCAGCAGCAGCAGCAGTAGCAGCAGCAGCAGTAGCAGAAGCAGTAGCAGCAGCAGCAGCAGCAGCAGCTATATTTCTCTCTCTCGCTCTGTCTCTTTGGCTTTCTGTCTCCGTGTATCTTGATTTATCTCTTTCTGTCTGTCTCTCTGTCCTAATGATTAATTTATTTTGATATTTATTTATTTATTTAATTTAATTTATTTATTTATTTACTTACGGAGGTGCAATCAACGAAGATATCCACAGACTGTTCAGTCAATCTGCAGAAGTTTGAGTTAATTAAAGGAGGCAGAGACAAATACTGCTTTTTACTGTCTCTCAGGACATACAGCTCAGATTCGCCCTCCAGCATGTGCAGATATTGCTGCATGCACACACATTATACACCCCAAACAATGCAACACATGTATATGCATGCATGCATGCTTCTGTGCATGCACAGATAAATATTTATATATATATATTTATATTTATATATATTTATATATATATGCATAGATATGTATGCATATGGATGCATGCATTCGCATGCATATGCATGCCTATGCATTTATGCATGCATACATGCACGCCTGGCTCTGCTGTCTATTTACCCTAAACCCTAAACCCTAAACCCTCACGGAGACACAGAGGAGACTGAGGAGACACCTCAACAGGGCCGCCCCCATAGAAGCCAGCTACGAGCTTCCACCCTAAGCCCTAAACCCTAAACCCTAAACCCTAAACCCTAAACCCTAAACCCTACCTTAAGCTGAGGGTGTGCAGCAAAGTGGCTTAGGATTTGAGGGCCCTTCATAGGCGGAAGGTCGCCGCAGCCTAAGGGTTGAAAGCAAATATCATTTAGAGGCAGCCGCTCGTAAGTAAAGGGAGGAGACAGCAGAGACAGATCGTATGTTCCTATAGAAGCCAGGGTTCTCCGCCTGCACCAACAAACCCTAAACCCTAAACCCTAAACCCTAAACCCTCAATACACCCATCTACACCATACGCAACACACTCCACAAACTTAACCTAAACCCTAAACCCTAAACCCTAAATCCCGATTAATAAGTCCTAAGCATTGAACCATGGCCTGAGTCCTACACCCCAAACCCTAAACCCTAAACCCTAAACCCTAAACCCTAAACCCTAGTGCTTGCCTGCAGAGGGTTTGATGAAGTTTTTCTTGAAGATCAATGCAAGACTGCAGTCGCCTCGCATTTAATCGAACCCCCCGAAGGGCAGCGCATGCAATGAAGGGCCTCGGGCCCCGCGCCTAAAAGGAGACACCACAGACAGCAGAGACAGTAGAGACAGCAGAGATAGTAGAGACAGCAGAGACAGTAGAGACGGCAGAGACAGTAGAGACTGCAGAGACAGTAGAGACGGTAGAGACAGCAGAGACAGTAAAGGCAGTGGAGACAGTAGAGACAGTAGCTAGAGGCAGCAGACACAGCAACAATACCTCCATCAAGAGCCGCAGCATCAACAGCAGCAACACCAGCAGCGGCAGTAGCAGCAGCAACAGCAGCAGCAGCACCAACAGCAGCAGCAGCATCAACAACAGCAGCATCAACAGCAGCAGCATCAACAGCAGCAGCACCAACAGCAGCAGCACCAACAGCAGCAGAAGCACCAGCAACAGCAGCAGCAACACCAGCAGAAGCACCAGCAGCAGCAGCAACAGCAACAGCAACAGCAGCAGCAACAGCAACAGCAGCAGCAGCAGCAGCAGCAACAGCAGCAGCAGCAGCAGCAGGGCTTACGGAGGGTTTGACGTGCATTGTTATTTTTGGAGTGCCGGCGAGAGACAGAGAAGGAGACAGAAGAAGAGGGTCTGAAGATGTAAATACTTTTAAAGCTCTTCCTAGACCCTCTACAGATAAAAGATCATACCTGCGTATACACCCCAAATTATCTTATAGTTGCAAATGCATAAAAATAAACAAAGATAGAGACAGACAGACAGACAGACAGACAACCACAAAGAAGAAAAAGAGACAGACAGAGACAGAAAGAGAGACAGAGACAGACGGAGACACAGATAGAGGTAGAGAGAGAGAGAGAGAGAGAGAGAGAGAGAGAGAGAGAGAGAGAGAGAGAGAGAGAGAGACAGAGAGATAGATACATAGATAGAGATAGAGAGAGATAGAGATAAAGGAGACAAAAAGGAGACCAAAAGGAGACAAAAGGGAGACGAAAAGGAGACAAAAGGGAGACGAAAAGGAGACAGAAAGGAGACAAACAGGAGACAAAAAGGAGACAAAAAGGAGACAGAAAGGAGACAGAAAGAAGACAAAAAGAAGACAAAAAGGAGACAGAAAGGAGACACAAAGGAGACAGAAAGGAGACAGAAAGGAGGCAAAAAGGAGACAGAAAGGAGACAGAAAGGAGACAGAAAGGAGACACAAAGGAGACAAAAAGGAGACAAAAAGGAGACAGACCTGTTGGCAGGCACTTCTATTTTAAAAACTGTCTCTTCTTCTTGCTGCACCACTTCGTCTAACTCCACCCCAAAAGAAAAACACAACGTGTTCAACTCATCCTCGCCTGCACGCAAACCCTAAACCCTAAACCCTAAACCCTAAACAATAAACCCTAAACCCTAAACCCTAAACAATAAACAATAGACAAAAAACAATAAACAATAAGCCCTACAAACTAATTCATAGACACTAGAACCTAAACCCTAAACCCTAAAATGTAAAGGGAAGCACAACG
>NW_013548399.1:0-2463 GCF_000499425.1 Eimeria acervulina
GTATTACTCTTGCTTCTTCTTTATTGTCTCTTGCTATGAATCTAAACCCTAAACCCGACTTAGCGATGACTGGGGAGCTCACCCTCACAGGTAAACCCTAAACCCTAAGCCCTAAACCCTAAACCCTAGTTTGAACCCGCAGCGGTGTTTCGGCAGTCTCGCCCACTGTATATATATACACCCTCAGGCGCTAACCCCAAACCCTAACTAACAAATCCTAGGCCCTTGCAAACCCTAAACCCTAAACCCTAAACCCTAAACCCTTGTGAGCTCAGGGAAAGTTCTCAAGGTCGGCGGCATAAAGGAGAAGGTCATCGCCGCTAAGCGCGAAAACATCCGGGTAACTGCAAACCCTAAACCCTAAACCCTAAACCCTAAGCCCTTCACCGGAGCACCTTCAAACCCTAAACCCTTGACATTCGTAGCTTCAAACCCTAAACCCTAAACCCTTTATTTGGCGCTGCAGACCCTCATTTTTCCCAAGGGAAATGAACGAGACTTTGACGAGCTTTCTTCTAATATTAAGGTGGGCACCAAACCCTAAACCCTAAACCCTAATTGGCGTGATTGCAAGCAAGGGTTGATTGCATGCATGCAACTTCTTCTCAGAGCAAGACTGTTCCTATTCTTCCTCGGTTGCCTAGGGTTTAGGGTTTAGGGTTTAGGGTTTAGGGTTTAGAGCTTCTTGCATTTTCTTCAGGAGGGCCTGGAAGTTCACTTCGTAGAAAATTACGATCAAGTATTTAACATCACATTTAATTACCAAAAGGAGGCCCCTCAAGACGGGGCCCCCAAGGGGCCCCCGCAGGAGGCCCTTCAAGAGGGGGCCCCCCAGGGGCCCCCACAAGAGGAGGCCCTTCAAGAGGGTCCCCCTCAAGAGGGGGCCCCTCAGGAGGGGGCCCCTCAGGAGGGGGCCCCTCAGGAGGGGGCCCCCCAAGAGGGGGACCCACAAGAGGGGACCCCACAAGAGGGGGCCCCCCAAGAGGGGGCCTCCCGGGGGGCCCCCTAAGAGGGGCCCCTCAAAAGCCCTCACAGGGGTCCCCTCAAGAGGTGTGCCCTTAGGGGCCCCCTCTTTAGGGGGCCCCTTAGGGGGCCCCTCTTTAGGGGGTCCCTTAGGGGGACCCTCTTTAGGGGGCCCTTAAGGAGACCCTTTAGAGGCCCCCCGCGAGGGGCGTTGACGGGGATGATAGCCTCAGAGTTTAGGGTTTATAGGGTTTATAGGGTTTAGGGTTTATAGGGTTTAGGGTTTGCAGCATTGTTGTTATGCATTCGGGGGCCCCTAGCCTTCACAGGGCCCTCTTTTGGATTGCTAAACCCTAAACCCTAAACCCTAAACCCTCAGGAGGCTCAGACTGGCAGTGAGAAGTTCTTTTTCTATGTCTCTTGTTGTTACGATGTGGTGAGCCCTAGGGTTTATTAACCCTGAGGGTTTAGGGTTTAGGGTTTGAGGGCTTATTTTAGGGTTTGCTTCTTCTTGCTAGCGTATTAATAGACATGATAGATAGCACAAAGAAATAACAACTATATATATATACATATATATATATATATAGACATATATAGACATATATATATTATAGAAGCAAATAATTATATATATATATATATATATATATATATATATATCTTTGTAATTACAACAAAGATGCAGCAATAATAATAATAAAATAATAATAATAATAATAATAATAATAATAATAATAATAATAATAATAATAATAATAATAATTAGGGTTTACGGTTTAAGATTTGTCTATGCCCATGCATTTGAACAATTAAAGAAACAAACGTAACAACAGAGGGGTAATCCAAGTTCAAACATGCAGCAACCCTAATGGCTGCTGCTGCTGCTGCTGCTGCTGCTGCTGCTGGTGTCATGCTGCTGCTGACACTGCAGCAGGAGCAGCAGCAGCGCAATACGCAAAGGCTGCGCTGCCGCTACGTGCGTATTCCCTTCTGCTGCTGCTGCTGCTGCTGCTGCACCTGCTGCTGCTGCTGCATCTGCTGGCTCTGCTACTGCTACTGCTGCTGCTGCTGCTGCTGCTGTTGCTGCTGCTGGCAGCAGAAGGCACTTGATAAGCCATACAATTGTGCAGCAGCAAACGCTGCACAGACACTAAAAGAGTGTCTAGGGTTTAGGGTTTAGGGTTTAGGGTTTAGAAGTCCTTATCCCAATCATATTCATCTTCCAATTCTATTCCTTCATCCTCTTCAATCTCCAACCCTCCCTGAAGAAAAAGAAACAAACCCTAAACCCTAAACCCTAAACCCTAAACCACCGACGATGCAACCTAAACCCTAAACCCCCGGGAGATCTGGCATTGGTTCCGATTAGGGTTTAGGGTTTATCACCACTGCGGAACTGAGGCTTAGGGTGTATCACCTCTGTTGAACTAGGATTTAGGGTTTAGGGTTTAGGGTTTACCTCTTCTGCATCTTCAGCGTAGGTCTCGCCTTTAGGAA
>NW_013548398.1:0-3143 GCF_000499425.1 Eimeria acervulina
ATAGCCAACAGTAAACCGTAAGCCGGCTTCGAAGACTGCATTCCTTTAAGGCCTTGTTCTTGACCCTGAATGCATAGAAACTGAAGTAAGTCCACACACACTAACCCTACGTACACTACAGGTTAGCACCACACAGCTAGTAACGCGCTTTGCAAAACTCCAATGCATCAGAAAGGTGCAATGCAGGCGAATCAACAAGCATCAGCTCACAATACAACAAGGAGTAGTGCGCGGTTCACTCTGAATCCAAACATAAGGATTTGGAATCTTTAGGGCTTCGTGCGCAAGTGAAACACATTCTCTGCATGTTCAGCAGGGCTAGCACAGCCTTTAACATCTAATGCGGCAGCGAGCATGCACATCCAGCAGCGAGCCCACCTTTGCCAACGTATACAGAGAAGTAAACCTCCACCATGCTGTGTATATGACAGTGCTCCCCCGCCACAGTCCTCCAACTGCATCGGCACACTCCGTTAAACCAGGGATATGCCCAGAACTGACAGTTTATGAATAAAAACGCTATCGAAGAATGTTGTGTACTGTGGAGCATGCCAATGTCTTCGGGGGACACTCCCCTGCGTGCGTACGCGTATGCCTTGCATATTTAAGGCCACTGCGCAAGCAATGCCTGGTACACGCTACGCCCATGGCCTATGGCTGAGACTGTTCAATGTGTAATGCATCTTCAACGCAGCATACAGCACACTGCAAAACTACCGTTTATCACAAGCTATTCACGAGTTATTATCAAGAAAGGGCCGCACTGTTTTTCGCTAAGCTGCATCTTACGCTCAAGCCGCGCGCTAACTGCAGGTCGATTTGCTTTTGAAAAGGCCCACGCCCCCGAATCAGCTACCATTCAACGCCCACTAAAATACGTCCGAGAAGCGCCTCCCCTAGGAAGCGCATTGGCCCTTTCCATATGTTTGGCTTGCAAGACCAAACCAATCGCACCTGATGGGCGATTCTAAACGCGCACTTCTGCATAGGTCACCGCCAGTGGAAAGCACAACACAGTGCACCACAAGTTCTGGATGCCGCCTTTATACACATGCTATCCTTGATCGCTCGTTGGCAAATCCCCCATGCCCAACAAACAAATGTAGCTGGTAAGCATACTACAGAATCTACTGTCTCTTGGGACAACGCATTCCTTTCGCTAAGCGGACAGGCCGGTGCACCCCAATGCACACCCCGATAGACAACTAACGCCACATGCAACCAGCCCGTCTTTGCAGCTCTTCGGTTGCAGTTGCAACGGCGGAGCGCTTCCTGCACATTGGAGTGGCATCAACATTGCCAACCAACTCGCATGTCAATCGCGGCGAACGTCCACCTCCGCTATGTTCCAAATCTCCCGCAATACACTGAGTCGCAATTCATCTCAACTCAAGGGAAACTATCACGTCCTCCAACGCCTCACTGTTCTCACACCGCACCACACCATGCAACGCGTCCACGCTCCAACAATATTCCATGCCTTCTGCTCTTCTGATTCTCCTCCACCCAAGCAACGCACTCGCTGCAAACCCAAGAACGGGTCCCTGTGCCCATCCCTTTCTTCTGACAGGCAGACTCAACGAACCACACGCCTTCACGACAAATTACGCACAAGATCATGGCCACTCCATCAGACACTCTCCTGTCCACAGCGCGACAACGTCTCTGGTCGCTCAGCACTAGTATCCAAAAACTGAAACAGCACGCGACCCTCGCAAACGCCTCGACAACCACCCTCACGGATATACCCAGAAACCACAGCTGAGCAGTTTTGCTGCCATTCTGCAATTCCAACCTATGCCTGCCTCTCAATACCTTCTCCATCAGACAGCACTGCACCTACTCACAGACGGAACTCATTCAAAAACAGCCAAAGCGCTGCCTGGCAAAGCTATCGGCAAGCCACCCCTAAAGCATGCGCCTGCTCAAAACAGATCTACTCATACAAGTTATCGGCGACGGCAGCCATGTGCTAACGCAGGCATTCAGCAGGCCCCCGCATCGTGCTCACGCACAAACACACCCTTTGCTTGTCTACGCAAAGGCTGCTCATTCGGTCGCCTTCCCCAAATACAACGCACACACCCATCTGCATGCTAAGGCGCATCTTCTTATCAATGCCTCGTCACTGCTTAACCGCATTCTTACGATCCAATACTTCCAACGCAACGCTCGCAGACGTGAGACGAAAAGCGCTGCAAAAACATCCCTCCAGGCCTCCGTGCTTCTCCACCTCCACAGCGTCCCTCAATGAAACACCCGTCGAACCCAACAGTTCGCTTAGCACATTCGCCACCGTGGTGCACGTGACTAATCACGATGCCCTAGATCTCTCGTTGGCAAATCATTCACACCAAACAAACAAATGGCGCTGACAAGCATACTACAGAATTCACTGAGCAGTTTTGCAGCCATTCTGCAGTTCCAACCTCTGCCTATCTCGCCGATCGCTGTGTGCTAATGCGGGCCTCCGGCACGCCACCACATAGTGTACATGCGCAAACGCAGTCTTTCCTTGTCTGCGCAAAGGCTGCTCATGATGGCGCCTTCCCCCAAATTCAACGCACACACATCTGCATGCTAAGCCATATATTCTGATCGACGCCTCGTCACTGCTTGATGTTCCAAACCGCATTCTTACGATCAAATACTTTCAACGCAACGGTCGCAGAAGTGGCACGAAAAGCACTGCAAAAGCGCTATGTATGTCTCCGTCCTTCTCCACCTTCTCTACCTCCATAGCGTCCCTCAATACAACACCCATCGAACCGAACAGTGCACCCATCGAGCCGAACACTTCGCTTAGCACCTTCGCCACAGTGGTGCGCATCACTAATCACGCTATCCGCGATCGCTCGCTCGCAACTTCCCCATGCCCAACAACAAAATAGAGCTCGTAAGCATACGATAGAATCCACTCTCTCCTGGGAAAACGCATTCTTTTCGCTTCGCGAACAGGTCGATGCGCCTAAGTGCGCACCCGCATAAACCGCTAAGGCCAGATGCGACCCGCCCGTCTTAGTGGCTTTCTGGGTGTAGTTGCAACGTACCTTCTGCACATTTGCGTGGCTTTAGTAGTGCCAACCAACTCACATGAACATCGCGACCAACGTCCGACTACGCTTTGTTCCAAATCTCTCGCA
>NW_013548397.1:0-2706 GCF_000499425.1 Eimeria acervulina
TATGCCTTGTTACAGGCGTCGGCAGTGAGGTTATGCTAAAGGAGGGCCGAGAAGCCATGCGTGTATTTGCGGTGCCTTGGTAGTCGGGCTTGAGGATGGGAGGTTAATGCAATGTGAATGTATGTTGTGCCTGTTTCTGGTGGGTTTGCTGCATCTTGGCCACGCACCATTCAGCGGCGTCGATATACTACAGTCAGTGAGCGGAACGACGAGGTACAAGCGCAGCGTGCAAGGAATGGGGGGGAGGTTTACGAGCCTTTGACGGGGGAGTGCAAAGTGTCTTGGTTGTGAGTTGAGGCAAACGTGGGTTCTCGCAGGAGGTGAGTACTGACAAATTCCCGGTGGGTCTCTAAAACGCGAACGGTGTGTGTTGTTGCAGTGGGAGCATTCAAGCGCATAGCTACTATAGTGTAAATAGTTTGATATTTAACGACGGGCTGCAAGGGTCCCTTAACACAGCGTTGCTTTTTCGACATCAACCCATTTCGCCAGTGCAGGGTGCAGCTCCGACTGCATGTGAGCGGCGAGGGAAGGCAGTGCCTATTTGCGAGCGAATTTACGTTGACTGGTGGGGGTAGAGTTGAAAATTGGCAGTCCCACGGTGCAGGCCGAGGACTACAGGGTTTACAGCAGCGCGGCAGGATATTCGTGTAGATATTGCTAAGGCTTTTTGCCGGTGCCACAAGGTAATTATCTTGCGTCATTGGCGCTTTTGCTTACGTTTGTGTTGATGGAATTTGTTCAGGCTCGTTGGGAAGTCAGCAGAGCAGGCGCCGCCTGTGTCACGGTGTGGGGGAGGCCCTTCTTGGCTCCAAGCGCTTTACGCTCATCAGGCCTACCAGCAGTGGGTGTGAGTCGTGTGTGTTGTGAGATTCACAGGGAGTGGTCAACGGACCGATTGGTGTGGTCAGGGCACCACGGGGTCAGGAGTACCGAGCACTAGCCCAAGCGCAGCCTGTTTCTTTGCATTGTGGACTGCGTACGTTTGGTTGCTGCCTTTGGATTGCGCGCAACCACAGATCTCGGGAATTTCTATGCATGAACGGTCAAACGCTTTTGAGCTATGATATATGTGGAAAGCTGCATATATATCGGTGCAAGTAAAGATGTGTGCATCCGCCAGACGAAGGCTCGAAGGCGAAGCAATGCGTTGTGTGAAGTATACGAACCCTTGTAATGACTGGTGCTTGGTTGGTGGACGATGCAGAGCAAGTGCCTATGCTTTTTGGGTGTTGGGTTTGAAGGGGTGAAGCAACAGGGGCTGGGCAAAACCAGGCCTGCGGATTCAGAAAGTGTGTTGCCCTTTCCCGTGCAGGCGCAGGGGCGCTCGCAGCAGTACGGCACGGGTGTCAATGATGATTTGGTGATGATGAGCGCACCGCGGAACAGTTTTGCGCGCAGTGTCTCTGCGGGATCGAGGTATCGGCATGAGGCCAAGTGCTAATGCTGTTTCTGTATTGCGTGTGAAGGGGTGAAGCAGAAGGAGCTGCGTCGGCGAGGCTAGCACGCCCACTCAGAAGGTGTGTTTGTTTGTCCGTTGCAGGAGCAGGGGCACACACTGCGCTGTTGCAAGGGTGTCAGTTATGATTGGACTAAATGGCACAGTGCAAAACAGTTTTGGGTGCAGTTTATCCGTGGCGTCGCGGTATCGAGAAGGGGCCATTTGTTGATGGTGTTTCTGTCTTGGGCGTGAAGGGATGAAGCAGTAGGGGCTACGTGCGCGCAGCCAGCACGCTGATTCAGAAAGTGTGTTTGCTTGTCCTTTGCAGACGCATAGTCACTCACCTCACTGTTGCATTGGCGTTCCTCATGATTCGATAATTAGGAACGCCGCGGAACAATTTTGCATGCAGTATATCTGTGCCTTCGAGGTTCCGGAAAGGGACCATGTGCTGGTGCTGTTTCTGTGTTGGGTGTGAAAGGGTGAACTAGAAGGAGCTGCGTCGACCGGACCAGCACGTTCATTCAGAAAGTGTGTTTGCTTGTTCCCTGTAGGCGCGGACGCACTCGTTGCACTAATACATGGGGTTCCATTACGATTAGATGAATAGGACAGCGCAGAACGGTTTTGGATGCAGTGTATCTGTGACGTTCGGGATTCAGGAACGGAACATGTGCCAATGCTGTTTCGGTGTTGGGCGTGAAGGGGTGAAGCAGTAGTGGCTACGTGGGCGCAGCTAGCACGAAAGTGTGTTTGTTTGGCCTTTGCAGGCACAGGGGCGTTCATCGCACTGCCACTTGGGTATCTGATGATTCGATGGTTAGGCACAGCGAGGAAAGCTTTTGTGTGCAGCGTATCTGTGGTGTCAAGGTTTCGGCAAGTGACCATGTGAGAATGCTGTTATGGTGTTGGGCGTAAAAGGGTGAAGCAGAAGAGGTTGGTCCGACGGCAGTAGCATGCTGAGGCAAACGTGCGTTTGCCTTTCCTATGCATGAGCAGCCGCATTCCCAGTCCTGGTCTATGCGCCCCCAGACTTTTTAGATTATACAAAACACCGAAGCACAGTATTGCCCGCACTGCATCTGTACCATGGCAGTTTCGCCAACGTAGCACCTGCTATAGCTGCCTCGACGTTGGGTGTGAGGGGTGAAGTGAAAGTGGCTGAGTTGGCGAGACTAGCCTGCTGATTCAGAAGGTGCGCTTGTGTTTCCGTTGCAGGTACTGGAGCACCCACAGCAGCCCGGCGTGGGCATCAGTGATGATTG
>NW_013548396.1:0-2459 GCF_000499425.1 Eimeria acervulina
TATATATATACTTTGCTTTATGCATTTATATTAGTTTTGCTCGCTTCGCTCTTTAATTTGTTTGTATATTTTATATGTAGATATATTTCTTGTTAATTTCCTGTATTATTATTTTAATTTGTTTATCTTATTTATTTATTTATTTATTTATTTTATTTTGTTTGCTGCTGCAGCAAGTGATAGACGAACCCCCTGTCTATGAATCTGCACCTCCGCGTTATATCTATGAACAACCCGTCTGGGGGGAGCCTGTCTATGAAAACCCTAAATCCTAAACCCTAAACCCTAAACCCTAAACCCTAAGGGCTATAGGCAACCCTTACTGAGGCATTGAAACCATAAACAAGCGTAAGGGGAAGCCCTCTATGAATATAAAGACATCTAGACAAAACCCTAAACCCTAAACCCTGTGTATCCACAGGGTTTAGGGTTTAGGGTTTTAGGGTTTAGCCCGTGTGGGGGCAAGTCGTCTATGAAGACCCCGAACCCTAAACCCCAAACCCTAAACCCTAAACCCGCGTGAAGGGAGGCTGTCTATGAATTTGAAGGCAGCTAAACAAAACCCTAAACCCTAAACCCTAAACCCTAAAATCATAGGGGTACCAAATGGTGTTATTTGTTTATTGGGTTTAGAACATCGCAGCAGCAGCAACTGCTGCTGCAGCTGCAGCTGCTGCTGCTGCTGCTGCTGCGGACAGCCAAGTGTATAGAGGGAGAGTATAAGACGAGAGAGTGAAGTAAATAGAAGAAGAGAAGCAAAAAAAAAGATATAAATAAACAAAGAGATATAAATATATACAGATGTATGAATTAAAGAGATTAATAAGATAAAGACAGACAGACAAACAAGAGAAGCAAAGAGAAATAAACATATATATTATATTATATATATTATATATTATATTATAATTTATTATTTTTTATTTAGAAATTAAATACACAAAAGACGACAGTTCTACAATCTCAGATCCATACAGCTCTTCTCTGGTGTACAGACAGATAAAGATAAAGAAAGATAAAGATAAAGATAAAGATAAACATAAAGATAAGGATAAAGAAAGACAGATAGAGACAGTGATAGAGAGACAGCAGAGATCAGCTGCTGTGTCTCTTCAAATGAACTAAATTAATTAATGTATTTATTTAAAAGAAGTTTTACTATATTTTATTAACAACAACACAAACAAAATCTAAGCTAAGATTATCAATCCCGGCTTCCCTCAGTCTGCATTTCTTCTGCTGCGCAGCAACAACACAAACAACACAAATTAACAAATTGCTGCTGCTGCTGCTGTTGCTGCTACTACTGCTACTGCTGCTGCTGCTGTTCTGTTGCTGCTACTCTTCTGCTGCTGCTGCTTCTGCTGCTGCTGTTTCAACTGCTGCTGCTGCTACTGTTGCAACTGTTGCTACTGCTGCTGTTTCAACTGCTGCTGCTGCTACTGTTGCAACTGTTGCTGCTGCTGCTGTTGCTGCTGCTGCTGTTGCTGCTGCTGCTGCTGCTGCTGAGATGCGCTGTACCTGGTTGCACAATGCCTGGAGGCATTACACCTCTCTTCAGCGCAGCCTCTAATTTATTAATTTCTTCTAAAGACGTCGCTCGGCTTATTGCTTTCTGAAAATAAAAAATAAAATAAATAAAATAAAAATAAAATAAATAAATTAATTAATTAATTTATATACAACACAAGCAATAAGACAGAGAAATAAAGAGACAGATGATAATATAAACAGCAGCAACAATAATAAAACAAATAAAAAGATAAAAATAAAAGCAATTATAAAAATATACTTCACAAACAAAATGACAAATAAAAGAAAAGTAAAGAAATAAAAATAAAACAACAAACAAACAAAAGTAAAACAAATAAATAATAAAAGAGATAAAATAATAATAAAGAAGAAGAAAGACAGAAAATAATAAAGAAGAAGAAAGACAGAAGACGGAGCAAAAATATAAAGAGAGAGACAGAAGAAGAAGCATAAAAGTTAAAATAAATAATAAAAACAATAAAAGAAATAAATAAAATAATAATTATAAATAACATCAATACAGTAGATAAAATAATAATAGAAGAAGACGAATAAATATAAACAAGACAAAAAAAGAATAATAAATAAAATAAAATATAATAAATAAAACAAATGAAATAAATAAAATAAATAAAGAATAATAGGAGAGAAAATAATAAAAATAAATAAATAATATTGAAGACAAACCTTAATAGCTTCGCGTTCTTCTTCAGTTAAAGTATTTGTCTTTTCTTTGTCTGCTGCTGCTGCTGCTGTCTCCTCTACGCTTTCTGCTGCTCTTCGTGGAGGGGCTGCAGCAGCAAAAAATAAATAAACAAATAAATAAATAAATAAATAAATTAGAAATAGATATATAAAATAGTTAAATAAATAAATAAATAAATAAATAAATAAATAAATAAATAAATAAATAAATAAATAAATAA
>NW_013548395.1:0-3747 GCF_000499425.1 Eimeria acervulina
CGAGGAAGCGCACTTCTTAAATCTACACCAGCCTTCCTCGCTCTACCCACACAACTGCCACTCCCCTTGCTTCACTGCCAACGGCCAGCTGTCTCCACAACCGTCGAGATAGTCCAGTCGCGGCAAGGACAAACCAGTTACCCCTAACCCCGTACATCTGCCCAATGCCCTATACTGCGCTGCTGCCATCCATTCACGCCCAAACACCAAACCCGTGTCCAAGCCACACTTCCTCCCAGCTTTCCGCAGTCACACGCAACTCTCCTCTTACCCACCCACTCATCCACCATTTGCTGGAATCCTCATACACTCTCCCCAATATAACGAAAACAAATCCTCTCCGCCTTTGCACTTCATCGCGAAATTTCCACCATTCACATCATGCGCAGATTCGCGTTCTCCTCAACTCATAACCACCACTACCTCGAACTCTCCTCTCAGACACTCGTCAACGGTCTCCCCGCTACTTCCACGCTTCCTCGCCTTCGCGACCCTTCTCTTATTGAGTGTGCAATGCTGAAAGCCTCCTTTTCAAGATTCAGCAACCTATGCAATTCAGGCACCAAAGACCAAATAAAAGAGCACATCATTCGGCCGCCCAGTCGAGAAAAGAGGTGCAGTAATCGCGCATGTGTTGTCTCATCTTCCCCGAACCACTATGTGACTGCTGACGCCTGCCACGCCCTTCAATTCACCGACATTAATTACACCGTTAGCGTCTTTCCCTTCCCTCCCATGCTTCGCATTGCGCACCTCCTGTGTGAAAAGCCATTATCCACAAGTCCCAACCATGCCGTTTGCCACTCTCCTCTCTACAGCCCTTCAACACCCGCCCAACTCTCCCGCGCTCTTCACCCACCTCCCCTGTTCCGCATCCTCCACGCCCGTCCTTCATCCTCCACATTGTGCTGACACAAGTTATAAGCTTGCTCGACTGCCAACAATCAGCCTGCTGTCGCATACATGCATCCGTCAATATGACGTGCACTGCGCAAAAGCACTCTGCGCGCTGGAAACCCAGGCGACAAGCCACTCACTCACCGCAAGTCCACAGACGCCGTCTAACCACCTATGGCACTTACACCAAACGCGAAAGCCACGCACGCAAGCCCGACAAAGCAGTCAGACGCTATGCCCAACCATCCAATAGCCCCCAGCACCTCCGCCATGATTGCCCTGCTCCGCCCTCATGGTCAAAACAAACGCACTTCCTAAATAAGCATGCCCAGACACACCTCTTCACACAGCTTTTCTCCACACGTCACGACCCTCTAACAACACCTTTCTCCCAGCGTATAAATCTGCCAACGCATACCCTCCAGACATAGCGTGCGCCCTGTCCTCCCCCGCTTTACCCACACAACTGCCAGTCTCAACGAATGAAACAGCGACAATCACTCGCACTTGGCCGATTGCAACGAGGCAATTGATGCCATGGTTTTGCGCTTAGGCCTGGTAAAAAGCCAGCGGCAAACCACGAGGCAAACGGTGGATGCGCTGCTCACGCTCCAGCCACTCCGCACAAGACGGCCGTGCACGCAAGGGTACTCCAGACTCCCGCAGCCTCAAAACAAACCCTCCACCGTCTGCCTCAAGGCAACGAATGGCACACACAAACAACATGTGCCCTGGTGTCTTGCGCCATACTGAAGAGCGCGACACTGTTTTCCTGCCACAGGGAGGCTGCCGCCTCAACAGTTAGGCTAGTCCACCTCGATTTGCCATTCCTTGGCGTGCGTCTGCGCCCGACGCTACGGCCGGCATTGATGCAATGAAGTGGCAGCCACACAGGAATGCCGTATCGACAGCATGTTTCCTTCCAACATTCTGCACCCACACAGGATTCTCTCGCATAGCACCCGTTCATCCACGATAGGCTTGACACCTGCTACGCCGCATCTGGCACCTACACAAAACGCCAAAGCCACAGAGCCAAAGCACTAAGAAAGCTCTACGTTGCTCCCAATCATCAAATCATTACTGACGTCAGCGGCACACTGCCATGGCGCTCATCCAGGGTGCAGAGGTACGGCAAACGCATGTTCTGAATCAACAGACATGTTCCACTGAAGCAGCCGCCTCCACTGCGCCCCATGACATCCAACACCCACCTAACATTAACGCATGCGCTTCTTCACGCACAGAATAAAACACCAAGTGCTGCCCCGCACAGTCCCGACAACGCGTATATTCGCCCAACGCAAAGCAATTGTCTTGCCGATACAGATTTCCGTGCATACATCGACAGACAACATGCACCCCTTGGAACAACACAACTCGACAGAACCTGCAATACAGCCGCCAAATGGTGTTGCAAAAGCCAGCTGCATTTCTGCAATCCAAGACGGCTGCTTCATGACGCAAAGTGAAGAGCGAGGTGCACGGGGGCCGGTAGTTGCAATGCCTTACCTCCCCGCCTACCCTCTAGCTAGCCGGCTTTTTACCCAGCCATTCCACCAATGCAAAGGCACGGAACAAACAACACTACGCGCACCCACTCTGCCGCGGGAATTGCGGCATATTGCGTATCTTCACGGTGGGCTGTTGTGAAACGCCATATGCAAACCGCTAGATAAACATCGCCCGCGTTGCTCCAGCGGCCGCCCACACAGCACCCACCACCAGAAGGGTATTCCACAAGCCCGCAGCCTCCAAAGAAGCCGGCGCCCAAATGTACCGACGGATGCTATCCACAAAGGCCATGTGCCCGGTCGTTTCCCCACCTACCCACACAAGTGCCACCCCCCTGGCTTCACCGCCAACGGGCAGCTGCTCCCGTTGCTCCTCACATGCTCTACACGCTGCATTCTGCGCTGATGCTATGCATTGACCCTCAAAACCCAAAGTCGCATCCAAGGCACCCTTCCTCCTAGCATGCTAGAGCCACCCGCAACTCTCCCAGCTAGCGCCCACTCATCACATCAGTAATGAGTTTGACGACTGTTACGCCGTATCTGGCACCTACTCCAAACGCCAAAGCCGCAGGCATAAAGCACACAAAACAGCTCTACGCCGTTCCCAATCAGTTAACTATCACCGGTACCTGCACTAGCATGGGTGCTCCACCCCCTGAACAGGTAAAGCAAATGCACCTTCTGAATCACTACGCCTGTTTCACTGGAGCCGCCACTTCATTTGCACCCTCGCGCGCATATGCTGTCCCTTCATGATCAGCGGTAGTCAAAACCCAGATGCAAGTCACGAGAGAAAAGGCGCCTGCGCGACTGAAACTCCAGCCACCTGCTGCACGTTACCCATCCACACAAGGGAACTCCACACTCCGCAGCATCCTAAGGAACCCGTTTCCCTGCACCTAAGTTCGCTGACAGATGCCATGCACAGACGCCATGTGCCCTGTTGTCTCTCCCTTATCCACACGCATGTCAGCCCTCTTGCTTCATTGGCAGCGGGCAGCCGTCTCTGCGAACGGTCAAGACATCCCACGCACCAAGACAGAACCTCTCTTCCTTCCTTCATTGCATGCCCCCTTAGGTGTACCACACACTAGTGCCACGCAATAACATCCAAAAAGCAAAGCCATGTCCAGAGCATGCTTCCACTTAACACTGTGCACACACCTCCAACTCTCCGGCCTATCACCTACGCATCCACGGTCTGTTGGACACCTGCTATGTTTTATTCAACTCAAAGAATATTGATCCGTCTCGCATCGGCTCCCGCAAAACGATATTCCTACTCCTCACCTCCTGCATGGATTAACGTTCTCGTAAACTCAGAGCCACTCTG
>NW_013548394.1:0-2803 GCF_000499425.1 Eimeria acervulina
ACTTTGAGAGGACGCTCCCTCCAGACGTGAAACAAGGAAAAGACGCAATTGCAGAATGGCTTGCCAAGGGCCATACGGGCGACGAGGAGTCATCATCAAGAGGAACTCACGAAGTTGCTATTGGGCTATCGAATGGTTCGTCGCGTTCCTTGGTCGGCATGAACCTGCTCTTGAGAAACGTGATGCCATTACACTGGGTGGAAGGTGATGGGCCTCAACAACGGCTTGTTTGCATAAATAAGTTACTTGGCGAAGGTGGGGCAGCCATAGTGGTGGAAGCTGAGGACATGGCTACCCACGAGGTGTTTGCGATGCGCATTACCCGGGTGCATGTAAAAGTTGGACGGAATTTTGACAACGATGAGGATTTTTTGCTGACCGTACAGAGGGAGCTTGTCTGGGGGGAGGAGCTAGCGAGGATATTATGCGCCACCACTCTAGCAAGTGAGGTGGCCTCAAAGAAGGGCATCGCGGTTCCCCTGTACTCCGCCGATGTTGCTGGAGCTCCCCGCGGCACGCGTTCCGGTGAATACATTGTCATGGGACGCGTACAGGTAATGGAGAGGTTATATGGTTGTGTTATTGACCTTTTCAAATATGAAGGCCTCGTAAATAGAGCACGGGAGTACATAGCTCGCCGTCTAGCACTAATTGTTCTCAAAATTCAACAGGCAGGAGTCAGCCACAACGACCTAAAGTGGAACAACCTGTTGATGCGTTCAGACGGCTCATTCCTTGTCGCCGATCTGCAGTCCGTCCTCCCGTTTGGAAGGCCATATGGAACAATGACAACCTTCACCCCAGAATATCGAGAGCCTCAACTAGCCTTTCGGCCAAGATCCAAAGCTTACGAGAGCGGGTTCATTATCCCGCATGCCAGCAGCGACTTGTGGTCCCTCGGGATCCTCCTGTACGAACTGTTCACAATGCGGCAATATCCGTATGGTAAGGAGAATGCGGAAGACAGGCATGAGCAAGCGATGCTGCAAGCATCACGACTTTTTGAGAACAAGACAAGGTCAGCTGCCCTTGAACCCGATCTAGAGGCTGCAGAAGTACCACCTAGGTGGAAGGAACTTATTCTAAGATTGCTGGAGCCAAGTAGGGGGCATAGAATAACAGCCTGGGGGATCATTGAAGAGTTTCCTGACCTCGTACACAATCCAGAATAGGCTCTCTGTTCTGGTTTTTGCCATTGTGCTGATATGCGCGAGTGGGGCACCCAACTGCTTGGTTCCTGGATGGAGACTACTACTTGAGCTTTCATTTATTTCAATAAATAAAGTGGCGCGGGCATAAGCGACTAGCTTTATTTATTTAGTGGCCACCGTTTAAACACGCACCCGCAGACCAAGGCCAGAAAACGCTGTTTGGAAGATGATTTTTTGTGGCTTTTCGTTTTCTTGTTGCCTGCACTCCAGAGCACTAGGTAGGAGCGTTTCGCAGCCTCCTGATGGTGGGAAGAGAAACAGTGGAATGGAGATACGCAGCCGCAGTGGAGAACCGAGCGCATCGCGTGTGGTTTGCCCCACTGCCTACCAATTCATTTATGCGATCCGCGTCGTGGGGACATGTTGAGTGCTGTAGTGTGATTTCCATTCAACATTGTCTGAGCATTTGCTCTTCCAATGTATTACATGGCGTTCCGTCTTTGACGTAGTGAGGATCCAGGCACAAACTTGTCTTGTCTCGTTGTTGCCCGTATTTTCGAAGATTGCCCTTTGCTACGCTTAGTAGCAAGATATTTGACAGCCTCGCAAATGGTGAAACCGTGACAAGCGCTCTCAATTTATGGAGGGGAGGAGGGGTTCCAAATTTGCGTACCATCAGGAGCATCGTTTTCTCATGCTTAGGTGTGGTGAGAGTGTGTGCCACACCCGTGCTGCTCTGGGCAGATTTCGTGCAGAATACCTGACGTTCTGACGTACAAAGAGTATTACAGGCAGAGCTGTACCTCTTCGAATCGACATAACACGGCGAGTACCTCCTCCGATTTGTTCTGTCAGTGGAAATTCCCGCGCTAATAGTGGCAAGATGCCTTCCCAAGGCATTATGCTATGTTACTCGTTTTGCCATATGCTTGCAGTGTCGGGGGTAACGATGGTCCCCCTACACGGCACTGCTTGCGGTGAACTGGTGCGGAGAGTCACTTTTCGCATTTTAAGTGGCCAGTGAACTACCAGCGCTTTTTTCCTGCACCAACTGGTGTCCCCGTGTTGAAACTCTACAGGAATGCATAGTTTGGATTTTCCACCCCCGCAATTCACACCAGGTCTACCGTCACGTAGTTCAACGCGTAAACCTTCACATGCCACAGATAAAATAACAATTTTCTCCCTTCGTCCATGCCTGCACGATATGCGCGCTTTACTGTCCTGTAGTCCCTGAGACATAACTTTGTTCTTGCACTTCGTGCAAGCGCCCTTTTCTTTGTGGGCGAGCATACACTTTCAGACACTAGCAGCAAGGCCGCACCGTAGATTGATGCAACTCAAGTGAGCTACTAAGCGCTCTGTAGCGGGCTGTTCTCAGTGCCTCTCCCATTCGTGAATGCGCATACGGACACGCAAGCTAGACAGATAGCCTCGAGCTCTTCGGTCGTGCACGTCAGCATGTTAGCGGCGCATGTTTTCTTGTGTAGGTAGCACATGTCATGTTGCTTAACGATTTAATGACACGCCAAGGCATCCCCCGCAGAGCTGCAGCTGCAAGTTGAGTGGACATTAGAATGCTCTTCCTGTGCTTTTTTCTGGGGGCCTTGCTTCATTCTTGCGATCTGTTGGCGGTAGCAAAAGTGGTAATT
>NW_013548393.1:0-2457 GCF_000499425.1 Eimeria acervulina
TTAGGGTTTATGATTAGGGTTTATTAGGGTTTAGAAGGGTTTATCAATCTTTATTAGAGTTTATGATTAGGGTTTATGATTAGGGTTTATTATTAGGGTTTATGATTAGGGTTTATTAGGGTTTAGAAGGGTTTAGGGTTTATGAGGGCTCCAGCACCAGAATCAGCAGCAGCAGCAGCAAAATCAGCAGCAGCAGCAGCAGCAGCAACATCAGCAGCAGCAGCAACATCAGCAGCAGCAGCAACATCAGCAGCAGCAGCAGCAGCAGCAACATCATCATCAGCAGCAGCAGCAGCAGCAACATCAGCATCAGCAGCATCAATAGCAGCAGCATCAACATCAGCAGCATCAGCAGCAGCATCAGCATCAGCAGCATCAATAGCAGCAGCAGCAGCAGCATGAGTATCAGCAGCATCAATAGCAGCAGCATCAAGAGCAGCATCAAGAGCAGCAGCAGCAGCAGCAGCAGCAGGAGGAAGAGCTTACTCCTAGTGTATAATGCCTAGCAGCATCAACAGCTTTAAGAGCAAGAAGGAGACAAGCAAAGAGCGCAATGCGCGGGTCAGCAGCAAGAGGCGAGACAGACAAAAAGAATCGATGAAAGAATAAGCAAGCTGTTTCAAGTGTATAGGGTTTTAAACCCTTTCGAGTGAATATTAGCTGCAGCTGAAGAGCAAAGTAGCGCTGCAGCAGCAGCAAATCAGAAGCAGAAGGTGCTGCTGCTGCTGCTGCTGGATCCAGCTGCTGCAGACGTCCTACTGTCTCTTCATGCACTGACGAGCGATATTGCTGCAGCTGCGAAGATTTAAACAACCACTCTCTATAATGAGAGCTAATAAAGGGCCAGCTGTCTCCTGCTGCTGCTGCTGCTGCTGCTGCTGTTGCTGCTGCAGCTGCTGCTGCTGTTGCTGCTGCTGGAGCGGGAGCTGTATCATCAGTTTTGCTGTTAGAAGGGGGGCCCCCAGCAGCAGCACAACCTCCAGGCCGGCGGCTGTCTGATGCTGCTGCTGTTGCTGCTGCTGCTGCTGCTGCAGGAGCTCCTGCTGCTGCTGCTGCAGAGTTGAGCCCACCAGCAGCAACGGCGGGGGGCCCCGTTCTACCTGCAGCAGCAACAGCAGGAGCAGCAGCAGCAGCAGCAGGAGGGGGTCTCCCTGAAGATTGAGTTGTTGTCATTGGTGTTTAAAAGAATTAAAAGAGTAAAAACAAAGAAGGAGACAGATAAAAAAAGAGAAGAAGAAGAAGCAGTTGACTTCACGGGGTGTACAGAGCTCT
Organism: Eimeria acervulina; assembly: GCF_000499425.1. Classification (NCBI taxonomy): domain Eukaryota; phylum Apicomplexa; class Conoidasida; order Eucoccidiorida; family Eimeriidae; genus Eimeria; species Eimeria acervulina. The sequence goes on from NW_013548393.1 coordinate 1,273, forward strand.
TGTGTTGTTAGTTAAAGACAAACAAATAAACAAAAAAATATAAATTAATTAATTAATTAATTAATATAATATAATATAATATAAATTTATACTTTATTCCCTAGAAGACTCTAAATTGCTGCTGCTACTGCTGCTGCTGCTCGGCTGCTGCTGCTGCTGCTGCTGCTGCTGCTGCTGCTGCTGCTCGGCTGCTGCTGCTGTTGCTGTTGCGGCTGCTACTGCTGTTGCTGCTGCTAGCGTTATAAGAATAGCACGAAGTAAGTCTTTATAAGGGGTTTTAGATTAAAAGAGTTAATAAATAACAGAGATTATTTTTCTTTGAATTGATGTGCCTATACACCTGAGACAAAGACAGCAGCAAAATATATTTAATCGATGAACCAGACTTTAGCAGCAAATGCTGCAGCAAAGCAAGGGGGGTAGCTTCTCTAAAAATAATATAGATTTAAACACGTTTTTATTGCCTACTCCTTTCCTATCTGCTGCTGTCTCTGCATGCGCAACAGCAGCAATTGCTGCTGCAAGTCAAAGGAGACAGCAGCAGAGACAGCAGCAGATACTCTCATGTGTTGTATTGCATGCACCACTTGCTGCTGCTGCTGCAGCTGTTGCTGCTGCTGGTGCTGCTGCTGCTGCTGTTGTACAGGAACAACCCCACCCCTCACGGTTGCAGCAACAAGTGCTGCAAGACAACAGTAAAACCCTTTGCTGCAGCACAGCAGCAGCAGCAGTAGCAGCAGCAGCAGCAGCAGCAGCATTCATTCTGAGTACAGCTTAATCTACAAAAATAAAAGAATTAAATTAAGATTAAAAAAATATAAAGTAATGCAGAGACATCTCCACAGTAAACGCGATTAATATTTATAAAATTTATGTCGATGCTATGCAATAAAATATATTTATTTATTTATATCTCTTTTGTTTATCTTCTTCAGATATATAATATATATATATATATTTATATACATATATATGCATATATACATATATGTATATATATATATATACATATACATATATATACATATACATACACACACATATATATATATACATATATATACACACATATATATATATATACAGATACATATATATATAATATATATAAATATATATTCTTTGTCTGTGGATTATGCAAAGGCGAGTCGCCGATTTTATAATTTTTTTTAATTTTTTTTGTTT
>NW_013548392.1:0-2204 GCF_000499425.1 Eimeria acervulina
TATATATATACGAAGAGAGAAAAATTAGGAACATGTTGCAAGTAATATAATTAAATTAAATTGGATTAAATTAAACTAAATTAAATTAAGCTAAATTAAATTAAATATTATCTTTAAAATATATTTTACATTTGCCTCTCTGAAAGGGAGAAGAAAACAGCGAAATAATACAAAAAAAATCCGAAGACAGCAGACAATGATGGCTGCATGCGGTAAGCGGAAAATAAAAGAGAAAAGATAACTTAAAAAATAAACAAATAAAATAAAATAAAATAAAATGATAGAGAAGAAGAAATGAAAGAAATAATACAAACATGATAACAAAACAAGAAGAAAATATAACAAAAAAAGATAAATAAAACAAATAAAATAAATAAAACAATCTAAGAGTTTTTGAAAGACATGCAAACAAACAGAGACCGAAAGACGCCTTCAAAGACAAACAAAAAAAATATTAATAAATAGACAAAAAAATATTAATGCAAAGGCAATAAAAGATTAATACAACGACAATAAAATATTAATGCAAAGACAAACAAACAAAAACGAAGACAAACAAATATTAACGTAAAGACAAACAAATGAAGAAAAAGATAAACAAATAAACAAATACAGCAAAACAAAAACGCAAGCGAATAAGCGGCCCGGAGGCAAATAAATAAATATATAAATTAACTAATTTAAAAATAAATAAATAAATAATACAGTCGTCATAATTAATCTTTATTATATTTATACGTTTCTTATTCAGGTGAAGTAAAATATATAAATTTAAAAAAAGAAAAAACAGAGACAGAGACAAATTGTGCAGACAGCAGCGGCAAACAAACAAACAAAATTTTAACAACATCCGCACATCCCCTGGCTCCTCTTGCTGCTGCTGCAGCAGCAGCAGCAGCAGCAACAGCGACAGCAGCACCAGCAGTAGCAGAACCAGCAGTAGGAGAAGCAACTGCACCTGCTGCTGCAGCAGCAGCAACAACAGCTGCAGCACCTGCTGCAGCAGCAACAGCAGCAATAGAGGCAACAATCGCAGCAGCAGCACCTGCTGCAGCAACACCTGCTGCAGCAACACCTGCTGCAGCAACACCTGCTGCAGCAGCAACTGCAGCAACGGAAACTGAGGCAGAATTAACTGCAGCTGCAGCAACGGCGGCAGAGCCTGGTGCAGCAGCACCTGTTGTAGCAGCAACTGCAGCAGCAGCAGCTGCTGCAGCAGCATCTGAATCCGTAATAAACGTCAACGCAGAAACCGTAGCTCAAGAATCAACGGACGATGCAGCACAAGGGACAGCAGCAGGAACAGCAGAGGAGGCTGCTGCAGCAGAAGCAGCAGCAGCAGCAGCTGTTGCTGCAACGGAAGCAGCAGCAGCACCTGAAAGATGGTTTGCAGACACCATAGAAGGAGACAGGGGAGAACCCCGGGAGCAGCAGCAGCAGCAACATCAGCATCAGCAGCAACAGCAGCAGCAGCAGCAGCAGGAAGCGAAGGAGCAGACTTAGGTGTTTCTGCTGTTATGTTTGAGAGAGCAGACATCACCAAAACAAATATTTTATGTTTCAACGATTTATTATTTTATCTGCAAGCACAGCAGCAACATCAGCAGCAGCAGCAGCAGCAACATCAGCATCAGCAGCAACAGCAGCAGCAGCAGCAGCAGGAAGCGAAGGAGCAGACTTAGGTGTTTCTGCTGTTATGTTTGAGAGAGCAGACATCACCAAAACAAATATTTTATGTTTCAACGATTTATTATTTTATCTGCAAGCACTGCCGGCTAAAGACGAAGTTAAAGCTGCTGCGCTGCTCTCCGGGGAAGCCGCTGCATCTCCTCCTTGTAAATGCTTCTTAATAAATTAATTAATTAATTAATTAATTAATTTATTTATTTATTTATTTATTTATAAGTAATTGATTAATTAATTAATTAATTAATTAATTTATTTATTTATAAGTAATTGATTAATTAATTAATAATTTACGAAATAAGTAAATAAATAAATCGCTATATTAATCGGCAAACAGTTAAATATATAACTTGTTAAATAAATAAATTAACAACTTAATAAATAATTTTTTCTATTCGGATAAAAATAAATACTTATATTAATAAAAAAGAAAAAATATAAATATAAATTTTATCAGTTAAAAATGATAAAAAAAATAAATATGAAATACTTTATCAACAAAAATACATAAAACAAAT
>NW_013548391.1:0-2183 GCF_000499425.1 Eimeria acervulina
AAATGTAGTGCACAGGCACTACAATGGAGATTTGGTGTGGCATCTAGAGGCCTAAAATCATGAAAAGGAATGAATACTGTAGAATACTTCGAGGATTTGGACACTTTTAAATAAAAAAGCAGCTTAATAGGATTAGAGTACTCGCCAGCCGGCACCAGCTTGGGGCTGGGTACGGGGCCGTTGCTGTGGCCCTGGCCCACGCCTTCGCCGAGGGCCGGGGATCAGTTCTATTATTTTGGGTTTTCCCTCAATAATAGGGGACTTGGATGTGTTTAGGAAATTAATATTTGATTAAATGGAACGTTTGAGGTCTGTGCGTAGAGAATAGATACCCGATGCGGCGCTTGCACCTAGTTAAACTTAGGAGACATAACGTACGAACAGTGAAGTTTAGCTGTTCACTGCATTTGGGGGTTGTTCCGGGAAGTTATACTATTAAAATTAAGACCCAACAACAGCAACACACATTTGTTTCACACAAACAACTCCATTCGACGGACTGGGGGCATCTGAGAGCAAGCTCCACGGAGATAATCGCCATGCACCTACGTAACGGCCGGGTGATAAGTGCACTTGGCTGAGCCGAATGCCCACCGCACGGGAATGAAGCCCATCCAGCCGCCCTTCGGCACCTTTACCTACCGCCTCAGCCAGTCCAGCCACTCGAGAACTTCCTCTATTGCTGGCTCCAAAGAGACCGGTCGCGGAAATGCAGCCACAAGGGCAACACTCCGAAGAACTAGCTAAGTTAAAGCGACAAATCGAAAGACTCCAAGATTGCCTGCAACAGATGAGTGAACAGCGGTCGACTTCCGCACCAGCGCCGCCTATTCCTTGGGATAAGGGCAATAGTATGAACTCCATTTTGACACTTATGGAGCTACCGTTCATGATGAGGGGTCTTCCGCCAGAGTGCTGGGGTGATGAGCTCGGGGAATACCTCGATGAGGATGCCCAATGGTGTTGGACGGACCTGCTACGATCCGGTGCGGACATGACTGATTGGTCACTCATTAAACAGGAACTACTAAAAAGTTTCTGCACGGTAGATCGAGCAAAACTCATTTACCAAATGGCAGCTAACAAATGGACTGGGGACTGCAGCGCCTTCTCGGCTACCTTCAGTCGAATCACGGCTCGTGGAGTCCAGTTGTCGGCAGAAGACCTAGTTGGTTACTTCTTGACGAATACCCCAGCGGAACTCAGATGGGCCGTAACACAGCGAGGCACGATACAGTTCAGTAATTGGCGGGCTGCATCCAAGGCATTAGCCGCTATCGTCGTCCCGTAGGGAGTCACACAGGAGGAATTCCGTAGGCGTGAACGGGAATTCCAACTTAGTCTGGCAGGAAGAGCAGCGGAGCTTCCACGTGAGCCAGAGTCTACTGGAATTAGACGGTACACCCAGGCATCGGGTGACCGAACAGAAATAATATGTTACCAGTGTAAGGGCAAGGAGCACACGGCTAAGAATTGTCCAACCGGCGATCCGAAGCTACGCAGACATGGAGAAACGTCTCTGAACTGCGGAGGCATGGGCCACTACGCACGTGACTGTCGAACTTCTGGTCGTACGAGGGCAGGTGCGGACAGCTATAATTCCTCGACAACCGCACGGCAGACAGAGCAGCAAACTCAACGTTTAAACGAGGGAGCCTAGACGTTGCGGGAGACAACCAGGCCATCAAATCGTGGTAGAGGGGTGATGTGTGCAGTAGCGACAGCACCTAATGTCATTCCAGTCTCCCCTCGGTGGGCAGAGAAGCTGATGAGCATAAGGAGCAAGGGGCGCCAGTGGACGATCTAAGGCCGCCCGCTTGTCGGAAGCTGTCCGCAGAGCGACGGACAGCTGTACCCCGGCCGTACTACCCGTGGAGGTGGTAGGGCGTTCCTGTGAGGCGCCCCTAGACACTGGAGCCCCACGCAGTTTCATCAGCCCTCAGCTGGTTGACGCCTTACAGCTGAAAGTGAGGAAACGTTCGGATGTGTGCGTATTTACCGTAGCGAACGGTGCTCAGTTGCGTATTGATCGAACCGTGAAGAATTTGACTGTCGGGTGTGGACGTGAATGTTTTACCGGGGACTATGTAGTGGGCCCAGTTCCCTATGATATAGTCCTCGGATTTAATTGGTTGACGAGACACAAAGCTGCCTGGTACTTCCAATCGGATAAGTTGAGAACG
>NW_013548390.1:0-2526 GCF_000499425.1 Eimeria acervulina
TTTATTTGCTGTATTATATATCTACTTATTTATTTATTTTTTATTTATTTGCTGTATTATATATCTACTTATTTATTTATTTATTTATTTATTTATTTATTATTTATTTATTTATTTATTTATTTATTTATTTATTTATTTTAATTTTCTTTTTTCTGTGTTTATTCCTCAGCATTTGTTGTGCATGCATGATGGTGGTTTTAGTGTTTTGATAGAAGAGTAACATTAAAGTTTTTAAGATTATTTATATTTGTTTGCTTTTGTTTTGATTATAGTATAAGATATTATTCCTAATAAGAAGCTAAAGAGAAAGAAACTTTGTTTGTTTGTTCTGGGGTGTATGTACATCAGATATATGCATGCATTAGAATGTGTAGGGTATAAAGCTGAAGCACACGGAGGCCAGGCTATTCGCTGCTGCGTTGCTAATCCTGCTGCTGCCGAAATATTTACTGCTGGTAAAGACAAAAAACTGATGGTAAATAACTCCTGCTGCTGCTGCTGCTTATGCTGCTGCTGCTGCTGCTTATGCTGATGCAATGCTTATGCTGATGCTGCTGCGTATGCTGCTGCTGCTGCGTATGCTGCTTATGCTGCTGCTGATGCTGATGATGATGATGTCGGTGCTGCTGATGATGAAGATGATGGTGATGCTGTTGCTGCTGCTGCTGCTGCTGCTGCTGATGATGATGATGATGATGATGATGCTGCTACAACTACAACTATCATTAAGTGTTTCATTGCTTTACTGTCTCTACGATTTGCTGCTGCTATCATCCGTTGCTGTTTCTGTTGCTGTTGCTGGTGCTTCTGTTGCAACTGCTGTCATCTGTTGCTGCGTTTGCTGCTGTATGCTGTTGCTGCTGCTGCAGCGCTGGCAGGTGTGTCAGGGCAGCAGTACTGTTGGCGACGTTGACAGCAGCGGGGAGGCCTTATTAGAACTACGGTTGCTTTCATGCACAGACATTGCTTCAGAAGTTGTTTGCTTAAAGCTTCTTGAAGGGGCTCTCTTTGCCGGTTTAGCAGATGGAAGCATTAAAGCATTTCTTGCTAACGGAAGTGTTATGGACCTGAAGGTATTACTTTTGTTCTTTTCATATTGTTGCTGCTGATGATCATGCTGCTGCTGTTGTTCTTATTGTTGTTGTTGCTGCTGCTGTTGCTGCTGCTGGTGATGATGATGATGAGGATGCTGCTGCTGTTGCTGCTGCTGATGATGATGGTGCTGTTGATGATGATGATGATGATGATGCTGTTGATGATTATGCTGCTGCTGTTGATGATGCTGCTGCTGCTGCTGTTGATGCTGCTGCTGCTGCTGCTGTTGATGATGCTGCTTGTGATGATAGTGTTGCTGCTGCTGCTGCTAAAGATGATAATTATGCTGCATCTGATGATGATAATGCTGCTGCTGCTGGTGATTATGGTGCTGCTGCTGCCTTTGCTGCTAGTGATGATGCTGCTGATGTCGCTGCTGCTGATGTTGTTATCGCTGCTGTAGCTGCTTGTGTTGATGCTACTGCTCCTGCTGCTGCTGCTGACATTGATGATTATGGTGCTACTTCTGCTGCTGCTGCTGCTGCTGCAGGGTCATGAGAAGAGTGTATACAGTTTGCTGCTAGTAGAAGGTGTATTAATATCTGCTGACTGGGGAGGGTTAATATGCTTCTGGAAGTATGAAAAGGAGACAGAAACTTTTATTAAAGCGCATGCATTACATACTAATGGCAGCATCAGCTGCATGCAAACTGCTGATATTGCTGCAGCACAGGGGGCCCCCCAGGGGGTACAGCAAGGGGGCCCCCCGGGGGCCCCTGAAAATGCAGCTAATCCACCTTCACCTACTCCGCAAACAAAGAAGTAAATATATTAAATATATATAATATAATATACATGCATATATACTATATATTATATATATAATATACATAATATATATTACATGTATTGTATATATTATATATATAGTTTTAAATATATAAATATATATATGTATATTTTATTTAATATATATAATATATATTGTTATTCATTCGGCTAAAGAGACTGCTATCTTTTCTTTTTGTGTCTATGTTTGTTGTTGTGTCTGTCTTGATTTTATTTTTTAACATTACACAAAAAGAAGATTATAATTAAGAAGGCAAAGATGTTGATTGTATTTGTTGGGTGTCTGTCTTTATTGTGTTTGTTTATTTTATTTGTTTGTGTATTTAATTAATAATATTTTCTTTATTTCTTTTTGTGTATTTGTTTGTTAGGGTGTTGTGGGCGGGAGGCACTGCTCTATGCATTATTGACTTGCAGCAGCTGCAGGTTTTAAGGGTTTTAGATATCTCTGATGTTAAAGGCAATGGGCCGCCTCTAGTTCTTGTAAACCCTAAACCCTAAACAACCCTAAACCCTAAACCCTAGGACCCGTTAGCGGGACTATGATCCCTAAACCCTAAACCCTAAACCCTAAACCCTAAGACCCGTTGGCGGGGCTGTTAATACTTAAACCCTAATAAACCCTAATATATATATATA
>NW_013548389.1:0-45379 GCF_000499425.1 Eimeria acervulina
CTTTCGAAGCCGAACCTTTATCTGCCTATACGAAACACTTTTCCTCGCGCAGCACTCAAAGCGCAGGGTGCAAATGCCCGCAGTACCTTTGCACAGTGCCGCTGGGCGCAAGCATATTAGCAATTTTCAATACTATGCCACCCGCATTCACTGAAGCGCGGTGAGCGCCTGTCACGTTGAAGAGCAATTCTCAATATGCATTCGCCAGCCGACTGGGTATATCACGCACATGAGATGCACTCATCTCTGAGACTGCAAGTTTGGAATTTCCGCAGATGCCAGACATCTCAGGGAGGTAAAATCAAACGGTTATTGACGACTTGTTTAAACCGGGGCATCGGAAACATTTGCTTGATCATCATATTGATCAGGGGCTTGAGCTCATCGCGAATCGTGCGCCTTGTGTGTTTTTTCATAACAACCCGATTGTGTCCAATCGCGCTAGTTGACGTTGAAACTTTGCCTCCCCTTACTTATCAGCGGTTTGGAGCGCGACGGATCTCCTGTACGTGAGAACAAGGCTTGCGTCTGTGATATGAATCAGTTCGATAAGCTCGATTGATGTCCAACGGGTGGACGACCTGCTGGTAGCTTCTCGTTTTTGAACGCTTGGGTGACAATTGCCTCCAGGTGGTCCCACGTTTGCTGTTCCGCGAGTGTGGACCGGGTAAAGTCCCACAGGTCCATGCTCGTACTAAGTTCAGCGCGAAGCTCATGGATTTTTTCCTCGTTTTCGGTTGCATCTCTGCAACGGGCTGGAGTGTCCCCCCTTCTTGCTTCTTCGGTCACTCATTTCACTTCAGTTATTCTGGAAAGCGCAGATAGAAGCACTGAGAGGAGCACGGCTATAGCCTTAAGGAAGGTAGTGCCCAATCAGTACGGTAGGGAGGTCGCTTGCGTAACCTACACTGCCTCACACAAGAAATTTCTAGGATTGTCGTGATGAGCTAGTCCAGGCGAGAAGCTCTGTATCCTCGTATTAAGATCCATTTCTGAATTAGGTGCGCACCTTTGGGCCACTGGTTTACCGACCTGCCACTCCTGTCTTCCAGTGCCGAAGGCTCGTCGGTCAGGGAACCCCACTTAATGGAAAAGTGCGTTGCGCATCTGCAGCATAGCTCCACATTTTAGATTGGCCTCGCAGCTTGCAATAAGTGCCGCCAGTAACTTCCGAGCCTATATGTAAATTACAGAGTTGACTTGAAGCTCAACGATGAACTGAGAACGGTAAACCGCAAACACAAACAAGAGCACAGCTGGGTTGAGACCGGCCTGCAATTGAGCTAGTCACTTTGTTTCAGCGTTTCAATGTGCCGCACATTTCCTGGGATTCAGGGCTATTTCCTCTTGCTTTGCTTTCCTGTTGGGCGGATTGGTTTTCACGCAGCCTCCATCCAATATGTAAGTTATCCAATTCCCCAGTTCTAGAACGACGTAATCCCTTCGTTACAGAGGAAAATGCTCCTCTTAGTGGATTCCGGCAGTTCTCTGACTGCCGGATTTTCTGCCCTCCGTGCGTTATCCCTTGGTGTCTCTTCTCTCGCACGAGCCGGCATCCACAGCCCCAATGTGCACGAACACTAGACCAGTTTGCAAGACGTTTTAAATATTTTGCCACAGCTCCTCGCATTGGCATTCTGGGACTAATCCCGCATCCGAGCTAGCCTCTGAGGCCTTTGAGGGACCGGTTTGTTTCCAGAAAGTGGTACCCGTGCTGAGATATAACCATCTTTGTGTCTAAAATTCGAAGCAAGGACGTGCCATTAGCAAGTAGAGCTATCTGGCGCATATGAGGGCTGCAGTACGGCTCTGGAGGAGCGAAGAATCCCTGCTCTACTTCTCCAGTATGACGGGGCTGATTACGCCAGGATGGTCTGCAACCGCCCCTCTAGTATGCAGGCGTCCTTATCAACGTGGTACCAAGGCCTGCGGCTGACGAGCGACTAGAGCGGCCGCGAGTTGCCCAGTCTTCTTCCTATCACTGCAAGGTGCTTTGAAAGCAACAAAAACATTGGCTTGCGTGCGCCGCCGAGTGAAGGCAAGCATAAGTTTCCTTTGATATGCACGCTAGCCTTTATTGAGATGCTAAATATTTACGGTGCTCTCAGAATCCACTCTGCAGGGAGCTAGAACAACATGCACTTGCTTTAACCACGCCATGGAGCCCTCCGAGTGATTAGCCAGCAGGTGGCCGAAATGATAAAGCTAGAATCTGCGCTATGCTATGAGGCCAACAGGTAGCTTGCTGTTCATTCTTAGAATGCCTCGGGGCCTATGGACCAACCAACGGGCAGTTGTCCAAAGTACCAGGCGGTGGTTAAGAGTAGATCTCCGCTGGAAGAGACCATGGGATTCAACGCCAGAGAAGTGCAATTTCTTAGCGATAACTGGGGTATGAGAATGCGCCGAGAACGAGGCTCGCATAAACATTGTCGTGGTGATGATGGCAGTTGGCAGAGTTTGAGCCGAAAGGGCTGGCAACACGTGCGGATAAAATAGCTAATCTTGTCCATCGATGGACGTAAGGTCGCACGGCCAAGATAGGGAGGCAGATTGCGGACTGTAAAAGCACAGAGACCTCGTTGGCACCGGTCTTTTGTCCCGTGATGGTGATCCGCAAGAGCTACCCGTGTTGCGCAGGCCGAGAAATTGCCTTAGTGGCAGTGATGCGGAAGATGACAGGGACTAGCTAGGTGAAGCTTACCAGACGTAGGTCAGGATTAATGAAACGCCTGGTTCATTTAGGAGGGTTTCTACAGTATTACTCATAACCTGACAGGCTCAGCAGAGATAAGACAGAATGCATATGGGCTTGGGCTCGCTCATTGGCCGCATTCTTTTTCGCGCACTTCACCACAGTGTTCGACTCTCTTGTCATCCCAACGTGTAAAGGGGATGAGGGGACAGGCGGACTCATCGGGGGAAGCTGATCCATTCTTAAGCTGTCGTTGCGAGGCCAAGCCCCGTTGTTGTGACACAAAAGAGGTACCAGCTACCGTTTGTACAGCCGCAGTTGAGGATCATACTCAGCCTGTGAGGGGCTTGGGATCCCCAGGGCGCCGACCTTCCCAGCTTGTTCTATTTAGGGGATTGTCGCTTACATTCGCTCTCACTTTGAGCGGGATTCAAAATAGAAGACATTTATTGCACACAGTTCATCATCATTTTGTAGCACAAGTTAGATGACATCTTAAGTCGAGGAGCCCCGAAAGGTTTTCTACAACAGATGCAAAGCGAAGTTATAGGGGCAGTGTACACGCGCAGTACAGCACCCTCATTAATTCCAGTATGTGAAGGTAGTAAGAGAGCAGGCTTGACGGAACAGTCTGGTCTCTTCCTGCCTGCAGGAGAATGCATGACAGGGGAGGAAGATCTAGAGACTGGAGCGGCGAGGAGTCCTGCTATTTTCATCTCGCAGTAAGACCTTGCTGCAAATGCCCCTACTCACCCGACAACTAGAGATCGGTCAACGAAGCTGCCTTTGACCGCAAGTTGAACGTTACGCGCAACTCGCACGGTTTTCAGTTCTCAAGCACATTGAGTACAAGGAACCTCAGGTGGTCACAGCTGCCTTCCCGCTGGCAACGCCTTCCCTGAGCGGCCGTGCCAGTCCAGGACCCCAGGTTAGGAACGCTACCTAAGGGGACTGCTGGCGTAAGGCACAGGCGGAGTTAGGTAAATCCAGTAAAGCAGTTTCAAACCGCCGTTGCCGTTGTGTTGCATGGCGTATCTCGAGCTGGTTAGCGCGGATTCTTTTGTAAGTGGGGGTACAGCAAGATGAACTGCAACCCATGACAGGCCGTTACCTGTCCCCTCCAATACTGGGCGCCTGAGCAACTGTGCCGAGCAAGCTTGCAGACTGCGTGGATATTTGAGGAGCTTTTCGATAATTATTGTCACGTCCCTTTTGAATCTATCGCAACTCACAAGATTCCCATTCTAAAATCTACCAGTTTTGCTACACGTCGAAATTAGGGGCGGCTGCAAAGCCTCTGGACACTGCGGTGCTGCATATTGGGTCCGGGGGTCTCTGCGAAGCACCTGTGCCCCTGGCCTCCTGCGTGGTGTTCCAGTAAAATCATACCGATTTTTCACTTGCCTGATTCTTTTATTAGCTGTAGTGGAACTTTCAGGCTGCACTACTTGTGCCAACAACCTCCCATGGCAAACAGTCCCCGCTGACTTGCCTGCTAGAAAAATAGCAGTGTGCATCCCCGTAAGACACTTTTTGCCCTTAATTATTGCTGATACATTATATTGCTTTAAGCGTACTGCTAAATCGGAGAAGACTCGCAACGGGTGCGAGACGTGATTTAGGTGCGGTCTGCGACTCGCCGCCTCTAGTGCCTGTCTCCTGAAACGGAGAATTTATGGGCTCCGTATATTGGTAGACTCGGCTTCCCTAACATATTTGGGCATAAACTATGGAAAGATATGAGTAAAATGGCGCTTCAGTGCAGGATAAATAATTGCTTCTGGCTTGCGACTTCGTAAATGCTGCTCGCGCCTGCGCAGCTTCCCGATATCCCCTGAGTGGGAGGTGTGCACACCAGCGTGTGTGGCGTTGTCCCATTTTTGGTTTTGTAAAAGGCATGCTCTGCATATTATTTGCCAATAACCGTTAATGCCAATGCAGCCCCTGATATTGGGCTTTCATGCCAGTCCACAGTTGATTCGTGTGTGCCTTATGTAATAAGCCAGGCGACACGTGCACATCGCCGCTCAAGCTGGCCGAAAAACTACAGAGGTGTACGCATACGTTTTGCTCTGGAGGCTAGCAGAAATTGATATTTATGCTTTGTCCGCTGCCAATAAACTGCGGGGAAGATGTCGTCTGTAAAGGTCGCTGTGCGGGTTCGTCCCTTCAACGACCGCGAGAAGAACATGAATGCAATTCTTTGCATCTCTATGGAGGGGAAAAGCACAACTATAGAAAACAAAGATGACGCGAAAAATCCAAACAGAACTTTTGCCTTCGATTATTCATATTGGTCACATGACGGGTTTGAGGTGGACGAAACAGGGTATTGTAGGCCAAGCAGCACTAAGTATGCAGACCAGCATAAGGTGTATCAAGATGTGGGTAAAGATGTGTTGAACAACGCCTTCGAGGGGTATAATGCATGCCTTTTCGCCTACGGCCAAACTGGAGCTGGAAAGAGCTATTCCATGGTTGGGTATGGCGCAAATAAGGGGATTATCGTGCGAGCATGTGAAGAAATATTCCAACGCATACAACAGAATACAGATCCTAGCCTCCAAGCTGAGGTTCTAGTAAGCATGTTGGAGATATACAACGAACAAGTGCAAGACTTGCTTCAACCGATGGACAAGCGACCCAAAGGAGGACTGAAAATCCGGCACACTCCTCAGCTAGGCACATTCGTGCAAGACTTAAGCAAATGCCCTGTGGACTCGTATGCAGCAATTCAAGCCAAATTAGATGAAGGTACTTTGCTGCACGCTCATCAAGCGCAGGTTGTGTGCAGCCGCTTGGCAAAGTGATCGGAGCTCCAGCTTTAGGATGATATTTTGAGGTTCTCTGCAGGCACGGCCAATCGCACTGTTGGCGCTACGCTGATGAATGCCACGTCATCTCGTGCGCACACGGTTCTGCAAATCTGCTTCCGCCAAGTCACCGTAGATCGTATGGTACACAAAATTATAAGCTAAATCACTTAGTTGCGGACAAACTAGCCAGAGCAGGTTTTGGCGTGTTTAGATACTAGCTTTTCTTTTACTCCTCGCGAGCTTCCGGCGACATTGTCCTTCGCAGCCACTTCAGGAGAGCCCGTTTCACAAAAGTGCTCCGAAATCAATCTGGTAGATTTGGCCGGTAGTGAGAGGGCTGGGTCTACCGGGGCCACGGGAGACAGGCTCAAAGAAGGTTGCGCTATCAATCAGAGTCTCAGCGCCCTCGGCAACGTCATTTCTGCCCTTGCAGACAAAGCAGCCGGGAAACTGAAACCTGGGCAGGTAATCTTCGTGACAAAGTCTCAACTACGCTTGAAGCCAAAATTTTAGTAAACTATGCCGGTTGAATAGGCTAACCGATGTGGATCCAGGAGGGTCCGAAACCGTTCAGGCCCGCCAGCGCCCATAAGTGAACAGCGCGTGGGCATGCTGCAATAAGGATTCCGCGCAGTTTCTAATGCATGAATGCAGGTGGTGCCATACCGCGACTCTGCGTTGACGCGCATTCTGCAAACTGCACTTGGAGGAAATAGTAAAACGTGCATGATAGCAGCTCTTTCCCCAGCTTCTGTCAATTACGAAGAGACTTTAAGCACTCTCCGTTATGCAGGTAAACAACACAGCTGCCCACAGAGAAAATGCGCTGAAATGCAGTAAGGAGGTACATGTGCGCGAGAAGCGAACATTCCCGGCTTTTTTTCGTCGGCACTCTTGCAGACTGCATTTCGACATTTTGTTGTGACTCATTCCAGCTTTGGACCCACCCCTCTTGGGAATTTGATGACTGCTCGTGCCACCAACCTGCAACCAGAAACACTGCCTGGAGGGAATGAACTAGTTAATGAAGCGAAGGTAATATAGTTCTCATACGAGCAAATGCGTGGTGAATTCTTTAAGATATTGGCTCCCAACCTGTGCGCTCAGATAGAGTAAAACAAATTAAAAATGAAGCCGTAGTCAACGAGAACCCACTTGAAAAACTTATTCGAGAGTTACGGGAAGAGAACGAGCGCCTCAAAAAGGTACATGGAATATCATCCTCAACAAGATATCAAAAATTGGCTTCCTTATTCATAACCATAACGTTTTGCGCCACCATGGACATAAGATATACACTGCCTGGACCCCTCATCCTGAAACCACAGGTTTGCTTGGAGATCTGTCAGTCAACCTGCTCAGGCTATGGGAGGTGCCTTGCCAGCCCCAAGCGGCGGTTCAGAGCCCGACCCGGCTCTGCTAGAGGCTATGCGAAAACAGTACGAAGAAGAGATTGAGGCAAATAAGCGGGCTATGGAAGAAATGACAGTACGTTTTTTTGTGTGTGGGTCTCCATTTTGCCTGGGCGCCTTTACCCTATAGCTGACAGAAATGAAGATCGCACACTCACACGCCGACTAGGCAGAGGTTCAACGTGTTCTTTCCACCATCATTTTGCAGATGTCGTGGCAACAAAAAATCGAGGAGGAGAAGAAGAGGGCAGCAGCCGCTGGGAAACTGGAAAAGAACGTCGAGATGACACTTCCCACTCTACAAAACCTAAACGAAGACCCTTTTCTTACCGGAAAGATAGTGTGCGTAATACAAGAAGGATCGAGCACTTTCGGAAAGGCAGAGGGGGAAGAGGTTCCCACCTTCCGTATTGGTGGATTGGGTGTGGTAGCAGGCCATGCTACTGTGACGTGTCAAAAAATACAGAACGACGCCGAAGATCCAGAAGATGTATCTTTTTGCGTAACGTTGACGGCAGTAGGGAAGACAATGGTGAATGGCATGGAAATGCAGGAGGGCGACGAAAGGCAGCTGCAACATAAGGACAGAATTCTGTTTGGGCACAACAATCTGTATGTGTTTATGGACCCATTTGATATGGATAAGTCCATGCCGTTGTGGGAGGATGCTATGAAGGAGGTGAAAAAAGACCAGATGGGGGCATACGGACAGCCACAAGAAACTGAGGCAGATAGAGAAAAGGATAGAAAATTTCAAGAGATGCTGAAAGAGCTAGAGACCGAGAAGAGTTCGTTGGAAACGGAAAGACGCGAACTGCTTAAAAAATTGGAGCAGAAGGAACAAGAGCTGTTAGCAAGTGGTGAATCGCAGGAGGTAATTCAGGAGAAATTACGAGAACTGGAACAAGAAAAGCAGGAAATACAGCGGGAGCTGCAGAGTAGACAAGAAGAATTGACCGCGCGAGAGCTAAGAATACGAAAGGAACGGGCAGAAGAAGATGCCAGAAGGGAGGAAGAAAGAGCCGCCAGAATTGAATTGGAGGAAATAATGACAAAAACTTCCCTTCTTGTTGATGAAGCAAATATGATTGCACAAGAGCTAGGAGTTGGAGCTTTCTTTTCTCCTAAACTGACAGTTCGCGGAGATGCGGTAGGGCGGAGTGCTAGAGCAACCCTAGGAGGGACAGTAATGCAAAGATCGGAGATTATGATCAGAGTTGATCGGATGGACTCGGCCATAACTCAGCTCTGGTCTCTGGACTTGTTTGAAAGAAAGGTCTTTGAAATGCGAGAAATTTATGCTAATTGGACACCCGAGCCAGGCCAACCGTTTGCATTACCGGATGACGTAGCAGACCCCTTTGCACCGGATCCAGAATCATACCAGGTGAGACGATGGCCATTAGTGAGCTAGAGGACATGGGGAAAACCTAGTAAGGGAGTCAAAAAAGCCCTACTGCAGGAATGCGGAGCATAGGAGAAACGTTAGGCATAGCTCTCAATAAACTTGCTTGTGCGTAGGACTGCTCTGCTCAGGAGCTTGATGAGGTTTGGGCGCAGTAGGTATAGGCTTTACGCCCTGAAGATTAACCGTTAGGTGTATGTATTTTTACCTTCTGATGCCTTTGCTGTAGGTGGTGGGCCAAGCCTATGTTTATCTAGAAACAATTCGAAGCTTGCTCCCCATAGAGAAAGAGCAATTCCCTATCTTCGACTCCAAAGGACAAAAACGGGGAACTCTTGTTCTATCAATCGATATTCAAGTCGCTCCAACAAGACCTGAAATAGATGGGTAGATATTACAGTAGTTGGCAATTTGCATTCAACCCCGCATGTCCACTATGGCACGCGACTCCCTACACTCACTGTGACGAAGAACCAGCGAAGGTCTGGGCATCAGCAGATCTAGAGAATTGAGCCCCGCGACATAGAAAAAGAAACATGCTCCAGCCACTCGATGCAAAATTGGTTTTCGCTGTGTTTAGAGAGGACGAGTTGATGGCTCGCCGCATCGAAGATATTGATGATTTCGATTCCGTGGAAGACCTGAAAGGCCGCGAGCTGACAATCACTGTCTCTGTGCATTCTGCAAATAACTTGCCGGAGAAGTCATGCCGACATCCACAGGTATGACTGTTC
Source organism: Eimeria acervulina (assembly GCF_000499425.1). Lineage (NCBI taxonomy): Eukaryota > Apicomplexa > Conoidasida > Eucoccidiorida > Eimeriidae > Eimeria > Eimeria acervulina. The sequence goes on from NW_013548389.1 coordinate 9,063, forward strand.
ATTGTCAACTTATTGACTGGCAGCAGCAGTCACAAACAATGGCGTGGCTCTCAGAATGGGGCAAAGGGAAGAACGACAGCCAGCTTTGACTGCATCCAGATTGCTGCGTATACAGACAATCGGCATGCGCCAAAACCGTTCTCCCTGTCTTGCAAAATCGAGTTTTCCATCTACTGCTGCATTGGCACGGAAGGTAAATGCACGCTAGGAACTATTTCCCGTTGATGCTGTTTTGTCAAAAAAAATTGGCACGCAGGTCCTATACCGCTGGCTAGACGGAATGACAGAAGTGTCTACAGTTTCCCTCGAAGAGGAAAGCAGAGACGTTGTCTTCAACAGTTCGAGAGTAAGCAAGATCAGTCACTGTGAAGCCTTCCTGCGCTGCGTTTTAAAAGGCAGTCTAACAGCAAATTTCATCGGTTTTTCAAAGGCGTACGGTGGATGCTCGTGCGCAGAGATAGCCATAGCAGCTCGTGCACATAGGCGTGTAGCGCCATGGGGAACAACAGAACACTATGCATTTCCACGCCGAAATGGCACGACAGCACGACTAATTCCTATAGGAAGAACGACTCACTAGAAATTTAATGAGACCGTTAAGCTGAACAAGTGTAGGCTTACATTTCTGCTCTGCTTCAGGAGTTCAGCCTGAACGCCAATGATGTGGCCTTTGAGTGGCTCTCTGGTGCACTGATATTTGAGGTGAGCGGAAAGTTTGTCGACAAGACAGGCAAGGGCAAGGGCGACAAAAGCAGAGAAATGCACAAACTTGAGGAAGAACTGAATGAGAAGAAAGCGCTGCTGGAGAAAATTAATACGGCACTCAGGATGCAGGGGAGATCACTCGACGAATTGTTACACAAAGCAGGAATCGAGCAGGCTAGAGGAGAAGACAAATTGCATACAAATGACATGGGAGGGAGCATACATGAAGTTGAAGGCGAGCAAGAAGCACAGGAAAAACTAACCAATATCAATATTGTTGAACCTCCAGTTGAGATTCAGGAAGGTGGTAGCAGCAAGCAGGCTTTATCGGATGATGCGGACCAACATGAGGCTCCAGCAGCCGAAGAACCCGCTGTATCGGAGGATGTGGACCAACATGAGGCTCCAGCAGCAGGAGAACCTGCACTGCCGGAAGATGTGGACCAACATGAAGCCCCAGCAGCAGAAGAACCTGATGTGTCGGAAGGTGCGGACCAACACGAGGCCCAAGCAGCAGAGGCGACAGACCAAGCTTCTGCATCAAATGAGGACAGTGCTCTGGTGAGCGACGCTGCTGATGCAACTGCGATTGATGCTGGCGAGGCCGTCGTGGCGGAAGCGGCTGAATCTGACCCTGCCGAATCAGCTGAAGCAACAGAACAGATCCGTCATGGAGCAGAAACCCCTGAGGAAGGGTCACCAAGAGCACCGGTAGAAACAGCAAGCGACGAAGACGTTGAGTCAGCGTAGCATGGATGGAAACAGCCAAATATCAGCTGCCCAGGGAAACAGTCGTGCAACTTGAAAACTCTTTTTTCTGAGGTGGCTTGAGTTAAGCCACGATTCCGTGCATGCTGATATTTCGCTACGCAGACGCTACAGTCTTTTCGCGCCCATTTGATTGGAAAAACGTTAACCGCGCGTGGCGTAGCTGACGGTGCAGAGTGGGTGCACCAAACGGGTTGCAAGTACAAAGCATTTTCCTGCAGCCTTTTGGCCGATTGATTACGCACCATAGCTCAGATTGAAGTCGCTTCTTGTGGCCTAAAAGTATCCGTTTTGCAAATTCCCTCGAAGTTGGCGCAGTCAAGCCAATCGTGATAAAGTTAGTTCCACTAGTGAGACCTCCAAAAAATGTTCTCCACCCGATGAACGAGGAGAGGGCAGCATAGAGGAGTAGCAAACATCAGGATCAAGCATGTCGAATAGGGACAGTATGCACGGCTTTCTGTGGAGCAGCGCAGCACGCGCCAGTGTGGTCAACATAGAAGATGCCTGATGTGTAGCCCCGATGGTCCGCTCCACGCACGGAAAGCCCTAATCCATCACGCCAGCTGGCACACCCTTCAGCTGGTTAACCGAAGGAGATGCGCTTATTATTATTATAGAACGTTCGCCATTTGACCGTCCAAAGGGACGCTGAACCTCTGAACCCATTACCGGGTTAGTAGCTCAGTTGTTGTGGCGGTCATCAAGAAAACATTTCATGGGTAAAAAAGGGGAGGATGCCGGTAGACTTCCATTAGGCTTCAATGCATGATATACACTGCGCTCTTCACAGTTCATTAGCTAACAGCCTTTGCTTTTATTAGCACTTAGCTATGGAAACCCTTTAGCTTTCGGAGCATTCGTTTTTACTTATATTTATGCTACTCAGGTTGCCATTCTCTTTTCTACTTTTTCTACAAAAGCTTCCACTTTTGTCTTTTGAATATAGAACGCTCCTCCATCGATTTAAATATAAATCTCAGTTTATGTACATTATTCTTTTTCTTTCATTTTTAGTACATAATTTCTAATTTAGCAAGCTATTACGGACTCTTTAAAGGATAACTGCTCCTAAGCTGGCCTCCTAATTAAAAATGAAATGAAATTTCTTTTTGTGTTAAAAATACTTTTTAAAAACCTTAACTTGTGATGTGGGCTGTTTGCTTTTGGACTTTCGAGATTTCCCTCAATAGTCTCACTTATTTTAAAACATAACTAGGTATTATTAGTTTATATATAATTATTATATTATTTAATATATAAATATTATATATAGTGCTTTACCACCTTAAATACGTATTAATAATAGCTACGCCTCCACGCATTTCGAGGAGAACAAGCTAGCTCCGAATTCGACAAGCGTTTCACCGCTAGTGTCATCTCTTCTGATGATTTTGCAATATCAGCCAGTTCGAACCCCTATATAGACTTATCTAGATTTCATTCTGGACAAGATTAGTTCATCCTTGTTCGGGTTCTTAATTATAAGCAATTGTTATTATAATCAATACTTCGCAGTAACTCTGGCATCAAATAATTAAGTTTAACCCGTACACGCTTCCAGAACCACCGTCCCTTGCTCATTTAGGCAACAGTTTTAAGGAGTTATGGAGCCCAAATTCTTTAAGGCAACGCAAAATGCGGAAAGGAAATTCATAGATTGAGCATGCTCGCTGTTTAGGGAACCTGTGGTGCTGAAAGTAGTCCTCGTTACACATTGTACTTTACTCATTCGAGGCGAACGTGATAACGGCGCGTGGCAACTGGCCAGCTTACTGCTTAAAGTGATGAGTACTTAAGTCTTGTGCCATGTCCTTGATTTGACTGGAAATTTAGCGTATGGTAGTAATCTATCTCGTGAGAATTTTACAACCATACCCCTGGCGTCAAATTGATCCTGTTTGTGCAAGATTTTTGCCCGTGCATTGTGCCGCATGCAAAGAACATAGGCAGTGAGATTCGAAAGACAGGGAGTAAGACTAGTGACGTTGTAAATGAAATTAAACATGCTGTATCTCTGTAGTAGTTACGCTGTTGACCAGGTCCTAGAGCACCTCGTGCGGCACTAAAGATAAACTCTCCTGGCAGTGGGTGAGGGGTTATCTACGTTTCCAGTGGCAAAACAATGGTCTTTGAGGCCTCCAAGGCGATACACGGAACACCAAGCACTGCAAAAGCAGCACCCTGATCCAGTGAAATGACGTTGAAAATGTTAGCTGTTGCTGTCTGTATCGTCCACCGAATCGCTGCTGCAGTGTTGAGCTAGCTCTGGCGCTAGAAGTTGCTGGAGCTCAACCTTCTCAACACCTGTAAATTGTACGGACTGTCCTTTTCGTCTGGGATGCTCGATCCCTTCGGCCTGATCGGCACTAGAAGTGGATGCTTGCTGCAACTGCGGTGTAACAGGGATGATGCGCAGGCTTCTACGCGGTTGCTGCACAGGCACGAACGGCTTTGGGGCCCTCATGCTTGATCGCCTTGGCGCTGTAATAGTTTTGGGTTCCACGACTTGAAAAAATTCTTCTGCAGAAGAGTGCATTGCAACAGTTGATCTTAGCGGGAGCCCTGCCGCACTTGTCGTCGACAAGCGTGCCCCCTTATCAGCTACGGTACCATCCGTTGATGAATCTTGTTGAGCTCCAGGAACGATTGTGCTGGAGCGCCTACGTGGGGAGGACCTCTCCTCTACGCTCTCGGCTCTCGAGGAATCATCTCCTTGCCCGGGATGCCTCTGAACAGAGGACTCTCTATCAAGGTGCAGGTGATGCCCACTTGACACCTTTCCCAGCTCTGTAAGGTCGGTGATGCATTCGCTTGCCTCACTGCGGTGCAGCAGTGACTTCTGACGTTGCCGTTGTTCATCTTGAGCAAGGCGTTCTTCGTTTGACAACGAAGACCGCTGAATTTGAACTGGAACTGTCGAATCCGTTTGCCCTCGCTCTGGATGCCTGATCAGACGCCCGCATGCTCCGTTCTTGAAAACGCTTTTAAGCCTATCTCTTTTCTCTGGAGCCAACTTGAACGTCCCTAATTGAGTTAGGCCACTGGGCTTCTGGAGAAACGACCCTCCTGTTTTAGTCCCGCGTTTGCGACGAAGAGTACTGCGCCGGCCCTCATTCCTTGATTTTCTTCGCGCGCAAATGGGTGCCGAAGTTTCGAGAAGAAATAATAAGTGTTTCATGTATCCTAGCTGGTCGGATACACTTTTGCGTTGCAGCAATCTTTGCGTCCTCCAGAATGCTTGAATTTGGAGCGCCGCGAGATATTGGAGGATATTGAATTCCGTCGCTACATCAGCATCGCTAAAGCGGCTTATCCATGCGTTAACAAGCCGTGGATTCAGTTCCACCTTCTGCTCGTTCTGGAAGGCATCGCATGCAGAAAGCGGTCCTCTACGCTGAGCATGAGCCTCGCAGGCGCGGCACGTGGTAGTAAGCACCATGTCTCTGATGTGCACACTGTTTCGGTGGACTGGAAGAGGATATACAGCCAAATTTGCAAGAATAGCCTGCATCCGGCGAGGTCCCAATTCAACATAAAGGTCCTTGAAGCCTATGGGTGGTGATACTTCTGCCAAAACTTGTACAGCTACATGGATCGGGAGCCAGCTTAGCTTCATCTCCCGTAGCTTCCACTTATTGAGCAACTCTTGTTGCTGCTGGGCGACCTTCCATAGAGATTGGTTTCGTTTTGCATCGACGTAGCCCTTCAGCACAGTACTCGTGAACAAATTCATAAGCAGCAGAAAAGCCACTGCAACAAACGATATTGCGTAGGGCAAGATGGACCATCCAAGGAGTGGCAAGTCCCTTTCACAGTAGAGGGCCCGGATTTTCAGCACGGTGTCGTGCCAGACCTCGCCCGTTGAGAAAGATAGGAGCAGCAGAAAGCTTTCCCCAAGCGACGCAAAGCAAAAATGTTGATTGGGGTCTACAAGCGCGTCATAGAACAGACATGTCCCAAACAACCCATAAAAAAAGATAGTGATGAACAAAAACAACGTAACCCTGCAGAGGGAGCCAAACACATTAAACATTGAGATAGAAATCACACGCATTACGGGAAGATGATGGCAAGCCACATACGCAACCCGAATCATCCTAAAGGCAACGGGCCAGAGAGGTTCTGAAGGGAAAGCAGTATGCAAAGAGGTCGCCAAACCCACAAGTAGGGCTACCAGCGAACTTCCTGCAACCGCCAGGTCCACAATGTAGACGCCCTTCTGAAAAAGTGCCATTTTGAAAACTGCGAGCCGCACACACTGCTCCATGACGAATACTACAACGACGACTGCGTTAATCCAGAAAATCCATATTTGGTAGCTGGGAAAGGACCACCGTATGTCGCTCTCGGCCCATGCTCCCGCCGCTAACATTGTCAAACACGACAAAAAGGAAATTATTGCCACTGCTACATCGAACTGTTTGCTGGTGATGATTCGCTTTAGCGATTCTCTTGCTTCCAGTCCTTCGCCATACGTGTCACCCCCTCGCCTATCTCCACCACGCTGTTCCACTATCTCGGTTATAATGTTTGATGTGAAAATAGCTCGTTGCATTTCGTTCCAACGGAGGACTGTTGCGCTCCTGACTCCCCCAGTGTATTCCAAGTTGGCCTGTTCTTGGTCCAGCACATCCACAATAATGCCAACGAACAAATTTACGACTAAAACGCTAAGCAAAGCAACCACAAGAATGCAAAGGAATATCGTTAGCAAGCGGTGGCTCTCTCCGAGATCCAGGAAGTCCGTAAGGACGCCTGGCCAGCCTTCAGAGGTGGTAAGAATAAATACACTCAGGAAGCTCTCGCCAAGGCTTGTGAGATTGGCATGCTCCAAAGGTACTTTCGGAGAAGCACCTGCTACTGGCTGCAGGAAAAACCGAAAGTTAAGAGCAAAAAATGTGGTTAACAAAAGGAAGATGAAGGACAGCCGAAGTATTCTTCGTAAGGCCACCTGCATTGCAAGGACCAATCTGTGCATGCCTGTCCCTTTGAAAAGGCGGAGAATCCAGATGCAACGAACCACGCGAGTGCATTGAGCAAATCGGAAATAAGCGGTCTCCACCATCTTTGCGTTCACCTCGTTCCTGCTCAACGAAAGCGCGGCTGCTAAGAACATCCACCCTACAGCTTGAAACACTAAGTCTAACCAGTTAAAGCAAGAGCGGAAAAAGCCAGATTTCTCGCTCACGCTGAAGCGTATAAAGATATCCGCCGTCAATGTGATTTGAAACCCCAGTTCTGCAAAACCAAAGACTCGCCTGGAAGACGCTTCCCTTTTCATGGAACAGTCGACGATCAGCTCCAAAAAAGAAGCCATTTGGATAATTAGCCTTAGCCAATCCATGCCAGTAATTCCGCACACGTTCTGAAGGTGTGCAACAGCAGCGCGACACTTCGCGATTACGAACTGAATGCAACTGGGCAGGCGCTGGAACTCCGGCCGCCGCAGATGCACTTCAGCGTCACGAGGGCGATCGTTGATGCTAACCGTTGATCCTGACTTGTTATTTAGTTCTGCTAACGAATTGAGTCCTTTTGATTTGGGTTCCGTCTTCATTGGGTTGCTCGTTGAGTCGGCTGAATATGGGGAAAGCACGTCACAGTCAGCACTAACCAGATGGCCAACGTAAGCCAAGTACAGCAACGGACTGTCTGGATCCGTTGGCGTAAACTGCGCTAGTCCTGCAGCTGCTGCTGTCTTCAGCAGGATTTTGCCCTGGTTGAAGGCCTCCTTAATTGCATTCCAGCACATGCTACATAGCTCTCTGACAGACAGTTCTTCTGGAGTGCCTACTGCACGCAGTTCGCATCGACAAAATGAGGAAGTTACTGCCTTTTTGGCAACAGCAAGTCTCCCACGTTCTGTTAGGCAATAAAGGTGTGGCGAGGAATGAAATGCGATCGCTTCTTCCTGCTCAAAGACTGCATTTATTAATGCTGCAGGCCCCTAACTACTATGGGGCCAAATCCTTATCAAGCGTTCCATAATAGTCCGTACACTGATGCTCAGGGCGCAGCTCTACCCACCAGTGAAACGATTTCTTGAGCCACCGCAAGCATCATGCAAGACTACAGTGCTGTCATCCGCAGCAAATTTGACGGCTGCCTTGTATGTTGTTCCCAGCTTCCCACCGTTAGCAATGTCCGAAATTTGCAAGGCAGTGGCAGTGGATTCATCTGCTCGCCGTATGTTGGCTGGGCCATAACCATTGTTGTTCTTTTGTAAGGAACTCGACACCCGCTTTGTCTTGCCAGTCGCATTATTTGCCGATCGGTCAAAGAATTGTGGAAGGCCGCGTTCGGCAGCAGCCTTGTCAAAAGCGGTGTCACTAATTAACTCCTTTTTCTGAGGTTTCTCCGAAGCGAAGGAAATAAGACTGTTGCTCTTGCTGCGGCTCTTGTCTCCTCCCCAGGATAGGCTGCCAGAACTGGCCCTTGCGGCTTGCCTGCTTCTTTTCCTTGCAACTGTCTTGCAGATATCTAGGACGACGGATGTCTTGTGTGCCAACTCTCCCAGCGCCTTTGCAGACTTTCCTCGGTCTGACCCTGCAACGATGCGTGGCAAAGGAACAGATGGGGCCCTAAGCGTCCTCCAGTTCTTTGAAAAAAGCAAGCTCTGTCCCACTGACCCCAAATCAGAGGTCTACTGAAGCGATGCTTTTTGGCAGTGGGGGACGTGACCTGCGTGATAAGGAAAGATGCAGCCCACCCATAGTGATAGCCTTTATAACCGCGTCTCGCTGGTCTTTTGTGCGCATGTTCGCATGCGTGTAGAGTGCCTGGGCGTTCTGGCCCTGGAGCGCGTCTTCCGCAGGCATGAGGATTCCCGCGTTACGACAGGTGACAATAAATTTTGCGGCGTATTTCACGCTCAGAGACTTCTGAGTCTGAATAAACTCGCTGATCAGAATTGCTCCATACAGGTTAAAAAGCACACAATTTAAAAAAAGGATAGCAAAATAAAGGAACGTGTTTATTACTGCCACCCGAGATGGAGAGGAGAGGACAAAGGCTGACAACTGATTGGAATCAAAGGTTACGCTTTCCGCATTTCCACCGTAGACATGATGCAGTTCCTTGAACAACAGATGCCATGATTCCCCTGTCAGGATAGGGAGGAAGAGGAGCAAGGCGCTTCCCGCGTTTTGGAAGTTGAAATACTTCGTCAAGTCGAGGGAAGCATCATTTGCGTGAGCAGATATATATGTGGGATCGAAAAAGAAAAACAGTCCCAGCTGTGACACTATGGCGCACGAATAGAGGAGCAGCATCACATAAGGTATCAGGGCATTGTGTAAAGACCACACCATCTCGGCCGTTAGCCTCAATGGACAGAAACACTTTACTACCTTAAAGATTCGAAATGGGCGCAGCAAGGCCGAAATGACAGCTATTGCCCCTAAAAGGCCGGTGGTTTGTACAGCTGACGCTCTGCACCCAATGATAGTCGAACACAATGTAAGTGCTAGAAATCCATCTAAAATGGCAAGTACTCCAATGAGCACATCCAGGAAAATAAATCCGTTCTTCATTCCTCGTCTACCAAATGCCAGTAGTAGCACTATTGACTCGATCACGAACATCGTACTAGTGAAGAGGTCCAATGCAGTGACAAGCCAGCCAGTGTTCCTTCCACTCTGAGCAAACTGGACGCCCAAGTCAATAAAAACGACAATCATCATCACGGGAGAGGCTACCTTGTGAGTAGCTAAACGAAATGCGAAGGTTCTAACTTCCTTGTAGAGAGAATTGATGTGTTTTTTTTGTTCAGGGAATCGAATCTCAAATGCCCTTCTTAACCAATCTCTGCCCATGTACCAATAGCTGGAAATAGCATTTTTGAAGGTTGAACAACATACATTTTCACCTACTGCTGTACCATCCGTCTCCTCGGAAGGAGCAGACCGCATCAAGCCTCCAGCGCTGTCTTTGCTCTGATTCAGCTCTACCATGAGATACTTAAGCCAGTCTGTCCCTAGCAGTTGGTATACCCTCCATTCAGATTCCTTTAAGATTGCGGGGCGAGCAAGGGAAACCGCATTAGCAGCGTCAAAAGCTTCCCAAAGTACCGCTATGCCGAGGTTCATTAGCAGCATGCCTCCGATGACCACCATTAATGGAAATGTAATATATGCTACAACTCCGTTAGTGTAGTGATCTCCGTTTGCAAGGCTTTGCATTGTAGCTGACCATCCTTCTTGAGTGAACCCTTCAAGGAGGGAGACTGCTGCGGCTCCTAAACTTTGGACACCGAAGGCTCCATACCCAGCTTGCTCATTCGCATGTAGCTCTTGCCATGCCCTGTCCTGAAGACGTTTGCGCTCCTGGGCGGTGCAGGAAGAAGTAATGGAATGGAGAAAGATGTTGCGGCACTGCGTGCTGCCTTTACAGGGAGAGATGTAATCAGAGCAGAAGAGAGGCTGTGAGTCGTCAAGATCCCAGAAGAAGCTCTCCGCAGAGCACGAATCGCTCTCCTGAACCTCTGGCGGTAGAGGCAACTCCGGATAGCAACGGTACCAGCAAGTGAATCCGTAGAAATGCAGCAGCACAACGAGTACTAGTAGCGAGAAAACCACTACGAAGATGCATACAGCTGCTAGGTCGTTGGCACTGCGAGTTAAATTGTTTATGGTTGAGCGAAATGCCCGGCAGATCCTTAAAACTGACCATGCTCGCATATTCCTGAGGACGGCGAAAATTGCTAAGGCCACTGGTGAATACGTCCACCATCCCATGTCGACCCCAACGCGGTAGGCTAGATCCGCCGCAATATCTAATAGGAAGAATAAGTCAAGCCATCCAGCCCATGTACGAAAATATCCCCTTCTGGTTGACCACAGTCCCCGGCAGGAAATACCTGTGGCCACCACGCATACGAAGCCGAAAAACGCTGGCGAGCGGAAACCCCAGAACAAAGAAGGAGAAATAATGTTCGTCGCCTCCAAAGAAGCTCCAATGCAGTCCACTAAGACGGCCACAATAAGCAAGGCCCTTGAAAGCCGCGCATTCCTTACTTTGAAGCAGAATAGCGCCCAGGGCCCTCTGGCCATGGCTAGTTCTGCCGTACCAAGAGCTACTGCGGTACTGGTGGAAAGAAAGGAGCTCATAGCCCGGCTTCGGGTGCTGCTGAAACGCCCATCCGTTCGTTCAGTTCCCTGAGTTCCGTAACTGTTAGTATGTGCAGCCCTCGCACTGAGTGCGCCACCCCGCACTTCAGTATCGAAAGATCGTGCACCTGGGGCCTCCATTGCGGTCTCATCAGGCAACACGACGAACCTGTTGTGATTGTTAGTGTTCTGCAAACCCTACGTGGCTCCGCAGGCTTGTTAGAATTGGCACAGATGAACACTGTACGTTCATCAACGGTGGAAGCTGGCCATCAAGTTTCCATCGACTTTACCTGCCACGCAGGAGGGCAGTCCTGCTGGACAGTCACTACACGTCTACTCTTGCCCTGCTCTGGTCGTCTTTTCTGGTCAGCGGGCGTCCCATTTCCGGGGACAACCCCCTGAGCAAACCATCTCAAGCCTTCGCATGCTCCCTTAACCGAAGACTGACTGCAGCAGATACAGAACAGATTCCAGGGTAGTCAAGCTTGTCCAGTGGAACTTTGCTGCTGAAGTTTCTTCACATGAAAAGGACGTCAATACCCTCCAATTTAAAAGAGACGCACCGGAACTTCGCCACTTCAGCTTCTTCGCTGGCGGCAGCTTGCAGGTGACCTCCAGTTTGTAGTTTCCACCAGTAAGTGGAGCGTGGGTCAGAGACCCCACGAAAAGAAGAAGCCAGACGAAGAAATGGGCAGCTTTTCTCGAGGAATACATTGAAGTGCTCGTAGTTTTGGCTGCGAGGCCTCTCTCTCCTCTTTGTTGGGGTTTCGGCTAATGTGCGCAAATTGGGCCTTCGTGGGCCTCATACAATAAGAAATCTCGTACGGCCACACCTTCGCCTGGCTACTAGATATAAAATTCTGGCGCCGTGTTTATGTATAGCTATCCTTTTGGAGTTAGTGTGGATGGCCTGGACCACGGGACCGACCATGGGGCTGCCCGCATGGTTCACCAGGAGTCAAATCCTGGGCCCGGTTTACGCGACACCGTTCATCTTAACATTGATTTTATGGCTCTCTGGAGAAATGCTTTTGGGAACATTGCAAATGGAGTAATGCCCATGGCAGAACACACACTTCAACGGGGAAGGACGCCTCAAGCGTGGCCCACAAGCTGCCCTGTGCAATGGACTCGCCTACTAGTTCCATGAATTGCGCGATTAGCGTAACTTGTTTTGCGGGGGTTTCTAGGCGCTTAGAAGAAGCACCACGCTGGAGGTGCTCATCAGAGCAAAACAGCAGAGAGCAATATTTATCTTTGCAACGATTCTGCTAGAGTTCCCTTGCTAACAATGCAAACGCTTTGAGAAATAGTTGAATTGTGAAGTGGAAGGAAAGACAGGTCCTTGCACTCCACGTTTGCAATGACCTCTGCTGGTCTACTGGGCTGTGCCTCACTAGTCTGTACCAGATGGTTGCCAGCGTTACACGAGCGACGAGAGAGTTGCTGTATCCGTTGCTTCTACGTGCGGTTCTTCTGTCTTTATCACGCGTAAGTACTTTGTGTAACAGCCCCATTAGGGACGAGTGACAAGTTCGCCACCTGGATGAGAAGAGGAGTGTAACATGCTTTGTCTGAAGATGGGGTTTGCACTTGGACTTGCGAGCAGGTTGGCTACTGAGGGTGAAGTTCGTATTGCGTTTAAAGCCTGCCTATGGTGTTTGCTCACGCAATAAAGGGGGGACAGCGGATGTTTGCATGCGCTGTTGCCCTCGAGCAGCAGTTGCAGCAAGCAGAGCTGCAACTCAGGACGGGCTGTCTCGTCTTCGCCCTAGCCGCAGGCCCCGCCATTTGTGCTCAGGATTCCTGAAGACATGAGCTGTTCTTGGGGACACTTATCTGAAGTGTTTTGACTCCACTGAAGCTATTGAGCTCTCTCTCCTCGTCTAAGCTGGAGAAATCCCGTTAGTCGGCCAATATGCATGCGGATTGTAGGACCTGCACCTTGTAGACATACCCCGTAAAGAGTGATCTGCAGTGAGGGGAAAAAGTGGGACTGGACAGCTAGAGCTTCTTTTTCTATTGAGGGAAAGGCTGACCTTCACGCCACATGTTGTCATCATAGCCATGCTGCGTTTACCGATGTATACAGCTAAATACGAGCTCCGCATAACGTTAGTGCACTGCCCTGGCAACGTTGCGGCATCTTATTACGATACTTTGCACTTAGAAGGGGGGGCTGGTATGTGGGTTTTTGTGGCCATGTTCATGGAGCAGTTACGCCTCCTCTGCCAACCAGATGGTAGACAGGGCTACATTTATGGAAGCCCTAAAGTGAGACAATAGATGCAACGCCTTCCCATATCGACGAATAGCTTGGACGTAGGCAACAAGGATCGTGAGAATGCCGTCCCCTGACGATGTGTGGCTTTCATGGGGACAACGGAAGTGCAGTTATGGCGGGGTATGCGGCCATGCCTTTCTTGGCACCAAGGCTTGCGGCGGAGTTGCATGAATTGATGCTCTGGGCCACAAGACCTGTGGAATGTTTTACGGTAGTGCAATGCCTCCTCGTTTAATGGTGTCCCCTCCCCCCGTCCCTCCGCAATTATCGAAAGGGCACATACAGAACCTTCCAGAATTTTCCAGAGGCATTCGCAATTCTGTCTACCTTACTACCATCGCCTCACCGCGTTTGAAATCCTGGTCAGGGGCACTCGTAAGCGATCACTGCACCGACCAGCACAGCAGGATTTTATCATGCTCCACAAACAACTTAAATGGTTATGCTGCTGTGGGGAACATTATGGAGATGACTTCGTTGCGGTTTGGGAGAGTTTTCAGCTACTACTTCCTTGCAGGGTAAACTCATTTATAAGCGTCGAATGGGAGCTTGCCAAGCCGTGCCAACGAGGCAAGACTTGGGAGTAATGCGACGGCGCGCTGTGCCAATGCTCCTTGCAGTCGACTCAGTTCTGGTTTCACAGATGTTAGTGGTCTGACTGGCCGTTTCGTTTTCTAGCTGTTGGCGATATGCAAATGAGAGTACCATAGGCTGTGATCTGTGAAGCCTACCGAACAGGTTTTAGGGGTTGGGTTTCAGTTTGTGTGTACATCCAGCCAAAGAGCGGCACGATTACGATGCCGGGGGGGACTAGGCAAAGACTGTGAGCTGCGCTGATTTGCGACATGAGAATGGCGAATTCTTCATGAAGTCTAAAAAAATTTTTCTGACAGACAAATACAAAGGGGACTGAAGCTGACTCAGGGCAGTATACTGCCTGTACTTGCTATTGTTGGATGTTCATCTCCTGTGAAAATCGGCCTTGTTGTCGAGCAGCCCACGGAATTGGAGCCGTGTGGAGATGTAGCAATTTTGCTTGCCAGGCACCTCCACTTCTATAGAACCCAGTAATATATGGAAAAAACCGTGAGGGGCTAGGGCGGGCTTTTGGTTGGCGTCGGCCGGAGACATGCACTACATACGGTGACAATTTGCTGGCCAGGGGCTCTCCGTACTCCCGGCGAACGAACTCAGCGGCTACACCGGCACCAACGGCACAAATGAGATCTCAATAATCATTTTAACTAAGGTTTTGGTCCCCTAGTAATCCTGTGTTTTAGTCGTTTTGACTGCAGCATCAGCCTCCCCAGGCTGGAAGCTCCAGCAGGTGACCCGCGGTCTCTTCCGGGGGCGGCAAGGCAGCGACTTCGAAAAATATAGATCAACGGATTTAAGAAGGCCAATAAAATTTAGGCATATGGAGAGATAACCTGGATTCTATACATCGAGGGCATTAAACTACTTGTACTGCACAATCTTGCTGCTCTAGTGAGATTTCGTGGTCTATCGTCTCTAGAAAATCTGGACCCACTTGTGCCTCCGCTAACTTCATAGAAAAGAGGGAGGCACTCAATGCCCCACCAACTTACCACCTATTGTACCATTTAGATGAATACGCAACAGATGGCTGAATGCTTGCTTTGCTCAACTGTTCAGGGTCCACTGGCCCGGGTGCGGTGCACGAAGCTGAGTTTTACCGCAATGAGCAAGCCAAAGCCACCCCAGTCAGAAAAGTCACCGGCGCTTCCTAAGCGCATGACTGGCCACCGGCGTTCTTCCCTTGCCCTCTTCTTTAGGGGAGAAGATGCCCAAGACAGCGATGAAGTGCAGGTACCCTGGCCCCAACAATGCACCACACAAGCGGCACTCTTCAGGCTTCAAAGGCTCGTGTATAGTTTATGTAGAAAATTCTTGAGCCCATAGGGGCGGACGCGCTAGAGTGCCCTTGGCACTGGCTGCCCGACAGGGGTCCACTGCTCCGCGCGCATCCCTGTTTAACGATGCAAACCTGATCGTGCCAATAACGACACTACAACCAGAGACTCTCCATTTTCCTGCGATCCTCCAAAAGAAAACCAAAGGCTAGAGCCAAATTGTGCTTCACTAGATGTTTCGAATTCGTATTTGAGCTCCACTGCAGGCAAACCAACGGTTAAAGCCGAAGGATCAAGTTCAGTTGACTCCGGAGGAACTCCGCCAGCGCATGCCTCCTAAGATCTTGTATCCTCAGAATCCCCGCGCGCCACAGAATATTACCCGCTTTTCTTTCAAAGAAAATCAGTTTAAAAAGGAAGGTGCTGTTGAGCAGACCGTTTTTCATCTCTCCATTGAAAGGTAGTGATTCGCCTTAGGAGCCAGTGACGTTGCCAGAAACTGCTGGGACCACAAGGAAATGCCTATAAGATGGAGAACGTCGCCCATATCCCTCTGTTCTTCAACCCACTAGACTCTTGTGTTGGGTCTGCGCTCTGCAGTACTTTGCTTTTGAAGGATAGTCCAGAAGCTGCAGAACAAGAGGAGCTCCTGCGGCTCCGAGAGGAGGCAGAGGAGCGCCGACGGGAACTGGAGGCCGTAGAAGTTTCAATTGAGGATGACGGAGGTGGATAATAACCAGTACAATGAGCCGCTACCAGTATCATGGCCACGGTGCAGTACATACTCCTTGGCTACTTTGTTTGTGAATGCCCAACAAATACAAATGCCATTTTCGTGTCCGCGCAGCGACACTGGAGGAGGAGGGGAGGGTCATGCGCAACCAGTTCAACAATGTGGATAGGGCTACGCAGATTAAAAGCCGACCCACTGTGTAAACGTTTTACCATTTTCACTCCTATGTACACATGATTGTATATTCATTTGTGAATGCCGAACGCGCGAAGGACCTGGCGACGTTGATCTGTTAATCTGATTTTGCAGCGAACAAAGTTGCTCAACGCTGCCACCTCCGAAACGGCTGTGCTGTGGAACCGGTACGTATTATCAAACGGAGCCATGCTAGCGGTGGAGTGTTGCCGTAAACTCGCTGCCGGAGATAGCACGGATTAGGTTGTTCAAGCTGATAGGAATGTAAAAAGCTGAGCAGGACATTACATCGCGAAACCTTCTGGGACGTACACTATGAGATTTGCAGCAAATTACTGGATGATATGGGACGCGTATGCGAAGGAAGCTGAAACACAAAGCCGAAAGGAGAACGAAGCGAAGGTGCACGCATATTGTCACGAACTCGTAGATTTCAGACACTTGGATTATTGCTATAAGACATGGAAGGCATTACTCCGCTTGGTGGGTGCGTGCCTGCCCTCATTGCGTTGATAGCCAGGAGACAGGCACTCGTTGAAGCTGTTCCAGCATGATACGGTTCGAAGCCTTGTAAACACCGAAAAGTTCAGGTGGTCACTTAAGGTGATTCATCTTCACTGTTCTCCACTGGCTCTTTAGAAGTGTCGCTAGTCTCAAAGTGATTCTATAGCAGGCGCGCCAACGGTGCCTACAAGGTACTAGTGATGCGCCTCTAGTACAAAAAAATCAGTAGAGGTGTGGCTCTAATGCAGATATTTGCACAGGCACTTGGCCGAATCCCCTGGACAATTCACCAAGCCGTAAGAATATGGCCCTCCGAGCAACCCCCTGATCTCATGCTTGCTCTAAGCCTCATGCACGTACAGGTTTTGGAGCGTGTTGTGAGCTTCAACGCTCAACAGGAAGCTTATAGGCTCTTTCAGTCTACAGAAGAAGAACCTGCTGATACGCCACTAAAGATCAGTCCAATTTGGGAATTTCGGTTCCCGCGAGCAAAAGGAAAGGATGCCATGGTCCTTCGCTGGAACCCACACTATCACGATCTTCTGGCTGTGGGCTTTGGTGAGTGACGTATTGTACAAAGGCATAGCCATCAACTTGTCTGGGCGGTCTACTCACTGTGTTGCTGCTCAGACATAGTGTAAAGGCCACTATTTACTTGGCTGTTGAGCAATAAGTACTTTTTAGATGCCTCCTGCCTTGGTTGTTTTTGCAAAATATAACTAGCGCACATCAGTGAACCGAAAACCCAAGCATTTGGCATTATTCATGCATAGGGAACTACGAATACGTCAAGCAAGGCTGCGGCTATGTCTGTTGCTTCTCTCTGAAGAATACGTCACATCCAGAGTACTTTTGGAAGCTTGATTCAGTCAGCACTTTTGGTTGCGGAGTTGCTCCCTCAATAATATTGTCTGAGCTTCCTCAACTTCAACCACTGTGCGTTACAGTTTTCCCGTGGGAGATGTTGGGAGTGGAAGCCCTGTGTACCGCTAAGCAGCTGGTTGTATTTTGCAATACGGTGCGACGCAGAAAGTATGCAGCCTCGACTGGCACCCACTGCAACCGTCACTATTATGCGTAGGGCTGTACGATGGCAATGTGGCTGTTCTTGACGCAACATCATCTAGCAAGCGGCCATGGCACTACTCTACAGTGAAAACAGGAAAACACACTGATCCTGTTTGGGACGGTATGCTTATTTTACTCTTGCACTTCTTTAGGATACCATAGGCGAATACGTTTCAGGTACTGGATTGCGAAAGTTACTTACGCTGCCATTCCCACCGACTTCTTCGCTTGTTTTTGCTCAGTGTGCTGGGAGGTTGATGCTGGTACAAACCAACTCTCTTTCTTTTCAGTGTCAGCAGATGGCCGCATCATGCGTTGGACTTTACTGAAAAGCAAGCTTGAATCTGAAGTCGTAAGAAGTCCTAACACGTAATGTTAGCTCAGCAAAATTTACGAACATCCCTCTTATTTACCAGTCTTTTTAATTCAGCTTCTAGGAACTGAGGGGGGAATCTGTTCCCTGATTAGGCAGACTACGAGCGCAAATGAACGCTTGTGTGCAGTTGCTGACATTAAAACGCGA
The DNA here is from genome assembly GCF_000499425.1 of Eimeria acervulina. Lineage (NCBI taxonomy): Eukaryota > Apicomplexa > Conoidasida > Eucoccidiorida > Eimeriidae > Eimeria > Eimeria acervulina. The sequence continues at coordinate 26,830 of NW_013548389.1, forward strand.
TACCGGAACACTTGGAGGCGGCGTATCACCAAACACTTCATCAGCTGTTCTCCCTCTTGCCACTGGCCTCTGTTTCGATTTTTGCCCAGCTCGGCCACAAGTGTTTGTAGTGGGAACGGAGGAAGGGGTCACATATAAGTGCTCGAAGGACTATAGCGGACAGTTTCTGGGCGCATACAAAGGCAGGACTGTGCCATGTCCATATGTTGCAGTTGCACAACACAAAGTGAAGGTGCAACAGCCTATAGGTTCAGGCTGCAAGAGCCAGTTAAAAACACTGAATGCTCACCCACTGGGGAAGCAAACGAACGCCACCAGCACAGTGCCCTGTTTTGCTACACTTAGGACACGATATGCCTGTGAACACACTACATTGGAGCCCGTTCAACGAGCACATCTTCCTATCCGCTTCAGCGGACTGGCGGGTCATGCTGTGGGACGATCGACTTCAGCGAAGCATTGTAACACTTGATTATGGCACCGTATGTCATCCAAGAGCTCTCTGGAGTCCGGCGCTGCTGGCCGTTCTATTGCCTCAGCAACCCTCCACAGCCTGCTTCATCAAAATAAAAATGAAAAGATGACAGTCACAGTCCATACAAGTGATTGTCAGCTATGGTGTACAGACTATAATATGCTTGTTAATCATGCATTGCAGCCAATAAGCGATGTGGCCTGGGCTCCCTACAGCTCAACACAGTTCGCCGCGTTGACGACAAATGGCATGGTAAGAAACTAGACACGCTCTGACTGGCATAGGAGTAGTTTGCAATATCGCGTGCGGGCTCTCCTGGCATAGTTTGCACGTTTGCATGTCCTACAGTATGGCTTCAGAACGTAGCCTAGGTAGGATAATTAGGACTGCATCCCAAGACGCAGCATCATTCTGGCATGCGCCTCGGTCGAGTTCAGACAGCGAAAGCTATGTTGTGTTGTGTGCGGCCTGCTGTTTCCGCGGTGTGCCGAGCAGCTGCATTTGCACGATTTAAGCGAGCACAGGAGACTCCCTGTCCTCTCTCAAAAAGTGTGTTATGAGCCGCCCGACCACTGGCTTCTGAGCGGGACTTTAAATCTATAATTCCACCCCACACTGATTGGACCTCCACTAGCTTATTAAAAGAATGCCTTCTCACCAGAGGCTGGACTAAAGACCCGTTCAGCAAAAGTTAACAGCTGCTGTATCTGCAGATGTCGGTGGGATCGTTGCTGTACAGGTATGCAGTGATGCCGCTAGCGCCAGAATCTGCTTCAATTCGAAGAGCTTCGTTCTTGCAGTAGCCGAGACAGGAGGCACAGTAAAAATCCTCAAGCTGCCTCAAAGGGTGGCGAAAGTTCCGGTGGGTTAACCAAAGCACTCCGGAACAGATTAGATTGTAGGGGTTGGATATTCCCTACAAAGATTAACTTAAGGTAGACTCTGCATGAACTTAATTGAAAACAAGTGCATGGAGTAAGTGCACTTCATTCAAAGCATGGCATCTTACAAACTTGGCCTTAGCATTTGGCACACCTAGATGCAGGTATGGGGATACGCTGACGCTTTGAAGCCCTCTGCACTTGAGCAATCTCCAAATGCGGTGGACTGCATTCATTATTCTCTCTTTATGCTCGTTCCTCCTATGCTACATTTTAAAATTTGGATAGGTTAGAACAGAGCAATGCCATGACCTCCTTAGCTTCCTACTGTGTCGCAGGAGAAGCCGGATGATGCTGATAAGCTCTCCATGGAAGCATGGCAGGCAGAGCGTCTTAATGCTATCCTGATGGAAATAAGTGAAGAGTTCCGCACTGCCGCTAATCCCGTGGATCGCTCAATGCGTGAACTACAGAAAATCTGCCAAGGAGATTCCAACGAGGCTCCGCACACGCAGCAAGCTGAGGAATAGCGGCTGTACTTTGCTTGTAGTGCGAAGCACCAGCTCGAATGGTACAAATAAGCATCGTCAGTCAGAGATATGCGATAGATATGATTTGTTTTGTATGTTTGTTGCTGGCAGTATGGGATACACGAAGCAAACAAAACACTACAGGTCCCGCAGCCTTTCAACAGCGGTATGAGCTGTTTTCTTTTAGTGGGTCCTTTGGACGTGCGCCCAAGTATTGGTCGTGCAGTCTGTCTGCCAGTCAGTAATCTCAAATTTCATATAGTGGAAAAGGAATTATAAAGAGCGTTAGCCCAGGAAGCACCTTCAGGTTGGGAGGGTTGCCTGCATTGAATGGAAACCTAGCTATAAGATTAATTCCCAACGGGATTAGTGTGAAAAAAAAGGTATCGAACTGCCAAAAAACATGCCGGACGGTACACGGCTTTCTCAAATGGTGTCCATTTCATAGAGAATTGCACAGCACCCACCAGTCTGGCGCAGCATTATATGTAACAATATGTGTAAACGACAAAAAGTATATTCTTCCGCTCGATAGTACCTTTACTAGGAGCGTTTTTCGGCTGCTTCTGCTTGCGACTATTGCATTGCTGCGTTAGTGTCCTCTCATTAGCCTGCCGCTTGTAAATGCTTATGATGACCAAGCCTCTCAAAGGCGGCTCCAACAATCGCTTCTACATGCTTAGCCTTGTATGAATGCTTCAGGCAGGAGCACATCTGTACCATTTAAATATTAGTATTTCCAGCTATGTATTCAGATATATGAGTCTTCCACCAGGCCAGGTTGCTGCTACGCTTAAGTTCAATACTTCCCACGGAAGTACTACACCTTGCAACAAGAAGCAGCTTGTTCGGCTATGTATATCCTTTAAACATGAAAAATAATCTAGTTGTCGGGAATGTTTACATTCTGCCTGTTGAGGATTGGGCGGTTCGCTCATGCTCCAAAGAGATGCCCACCTAGGGGCACGTTGTGCAGATACTGAGCTACCCGTCCTTCACCAGTAGCAAGTAGAACAATAGTTCCCTTTCCTAGGCTGTTGGTGGAGATTGTTCTTCCTGAAGTTCCTTGAAAAACGCTGCTCGGGCGGATTCAACTGCTTCCTGAATTGCCGCGCTTTGTGGACGAACTTGCGGCTTCTCATCCTGTCTCTTTCCTTCTGCTTGCCGTTTCGTTATTTCAATATTTTTCTCGCGCCTTGCTTCGCGCTCAAACATTGACCCAACGACTAACTTTTCGTTGGCGGCGCATGCATGTAACGCTTCACACAGGCCAAGCACTGTCACTCGCCCTTCAGCGTCTCCCACCGCGACAAGTTCGCCTTGGGCTTGAACGGAAAGACGGGTCAACGGACAAGTTCCGACCTTGTGCTGGAACGCAACCTCGTGCTGCTTGTAATAGTAGTCCCAAAAGCTCAGAAAGCCGTCGCTCCGTGTAACCATAAACAACCCGGGACGTGTGGGACTCCACTGGCCGTCAGTGAGAGTCGCCGGGTGATGGGGAGTTACTACAAGCGGGGTGCGCACTTCTTCCATCCATAGCTTGGCAGTCCAGTCACCTACCGACAAGAAGTATTTGCTGTGGAAGGGGTTCCTTCTGACGGCGCTCACTGGTCCGTGATGCTGCCCACTGTCGCAGCCAAACCACTGGCTTATCTCTGGGGGCCTTTTGGGCCTTGTTTTCAAGCTCAACAGGGTACCCTGTTCAGTACCGAGCAGAAACTTCGTTGGGCCTGCCTCTAAAGACCACGCTAGAGACCTGGCCCCCACAAGTTCGGATGTTTCGGTCTCGTCCACCCCACTGGCTCCCTGGGAAACTCCAGCAGCCGCGCTTGAATTTTGCTGAGGAGGTGGAGTCAACCGGCATTCCTCAACGGGTTCTTTTAGGCTCCTGCAGTCCCACCACAAGACTCTCCCGTCAGTGGAAGCTGATACAAACTCGCTGTTTGTCTTGCTTTGTGTCCATACGACCTCGTATACGGGATCATAGTGGCTGTTGCCCGAGCCCGATACTTCAACTGGCTTCGTGCCCTTGCGCAAATCCCATAAGCAGACAACCCCGCTGTAGCAGCCTCCAACAAGCATATCGGAAATCTTTGCGTTGAATGCCAAAGAAACCGCCGGACTTGGCGATCCTAGTTCTGTTAGCGGCTCGTTGGGGTGGCGTGGATCCCACAGCAATGCACAGGTAGGAAGGGACTCTGGCTGGCCTTGAAACTTCATGATGCCGTAGCCCACTGCTAACTTCTGAGGGCCTTCAGGATGCCAGGCAATGCACGTTACGGACCTTTTACAGCACCCAGAGTGGTCCTTGAGGAGCGCTATAGACTTCGCATACAAGCGTTGCTCATTCCCTCTGGAAATCTCCATCCCCTTGAAGTAATCCTGGAATAGATCAACTACAAGGTTCTGCTGAAGTACGCGAGTGCAGTCAGCGGTTAGCTGCTTGACGCTTTGCAAGAAAGCTGGGTCCCTTTCTGCCCTTTTTTTCCACTTCGCAACCTCTTGCGGGTCTGTTGAGTCAACCTCCTTTGGCCAACCCCCCTCTAGATGCCTCATCCCCCTTCCGCACACGCTGACACTTCCCGTATTGACTGTGTGTTCAGATAGCTCTATCATTGTGTCACCACAGAAATTTCGGGGATTCTGAGGAATTAACTGCTGCATCTGGTCAGGATTAGGCTCAATCACACCGAGTGTGCGGGGTTCCGTGGCACTGAAGGAGCAGTACCGCCCGTACTCCTGACGGAGTTTAGAGTAAGTGTAGTAGTATTCATTCATACTGGCTAGAGGTTAATGACAGAAATTGGAGACTCGTGAGAATTTGGGTTCTGCAGCGGGCCGCTGTAAATGCAACGCCTCCCTGCGTTTTGACCGGTTTGCCGCTCCAATTTAGTAAATGACTTGACAATCGGTACACCCAAAAGATTAAAGGGATCAAAAGTAAGGCCAAAGCTTAGCAATAACTCTCGTAATAGGGAAGGCACGTGCAGGAAATGAGGCAAATTCAACATGGCATGGGCACAAAGTTACCCACTGCCGGTCTGTAGGAGGGCGCTGCGAGTCGGGCACGAAACCAAGCAAGCTACTTTCAGGTTAAACATGCAGCTATTTTAAGTCCCCGAAAGTCTTTCATTCAACTGATAAGACGGAACGACATGAAACGGTCGCGAGCGTGGATTCCAGGCTCCGACAGTAGATCTGCGGAGGGTTATCGTGCACCAAAAGAAGGGAAGAGGCAAAGCAGACTGAATATCGTTTCTTTCAGCTGTTGAACCTTGGGAACTGCCGACTGAAAATCAATCAGATGGTAAAAAAGTCTCAAGCAGGCTGCCAAATGCACAGCTCTCCTATGCTAGCCCATAAGCACGTCGAGCACAGGTGACCCCCCTTTAACATGAAACAGAAGGGGAAAAATGCGAATTGCAAGTAGCAACTCTTCAGTGTGAACGAGCGAATAACTTCACGACTGTCCTTTGTCGCATAGGGTTAGAGTAGATTTCGACAGATTGACATTTTCTGCACCGGATTGACGAGCGCGGGGTGCTGGACCGGGTGGTGTTTAAACCTTTTAGAAATTGCAGAGGATGCACTATCAGGCGGTTTCCCATGCCTACTCAACCTTGTGCACTTATTGTGAACGCATTTCTGCTAATCGTTGCAGCTTGTGGAATTCGTCGTAGCCCCAGTTCATCATGGCTACCGCTACGTAGCGGTCTAGATTATTTTTCTCCGCTCACGTCCGAAGTTGCGCCCCCGTTCTTTTCCATTAGGCCTGAGTGGATCTCGCTGCACGGGAGCAGGCTGATATTGACTGTAGGGCTCCCTCTGGTGCTGCCTTGCTTCGTTTTCGACACTGCAGGCAGGCAGTCTGTGCTGCGAAGCTCAATTTGTCCGTGACTGAGAGGTGGCATCATGATGAGCACTACTACTTATATTATCGTTCTAGGCTGTCACCATTTACCACAGTGGATTTTGGTCTGTTGAGGACCAACAGCCGAGGTGCGTTACCAATTCTTGGATGGGACCAGGGTGAGATGTGAATCGGTTAACAAGGCTTGGAACCTTTCAGAGACTTTCCTGAGCCATAATGTCAAGCCGCCTAGTGCTCAACATGCAGCGAACATTTTACTTATCTGCTCTAGCAGTTTCCTGGGTACAAGCCACTAAAGGCTTTGCGAGAACAGTGAAGCAAAATATTTGAAACTTGCGTAGCCATGAAGAGATGGAACGCTGTGGTGGGACAACTAACGCAACACCTCCGAAACAAGGCCCCAAGAGGAACCTCCATTGTGCCTGCTTTAAAACAAGAGCGTGAACAAAACAAATTTGGGGTAATCATGAAAGTTTGTTGAATAAGACCGAGTAGGAAAAGCGAAGCCAGCTGCTCCTTCGGGGGAATTCTCTCCCTCCGCGCAGAAGAAGGCTTGACAACGCTTGGTTTATTCTTGAAATAGCCAAGTCCATACATCAGTAGGGACGCAGAGACTTTCTGCAACTCCTGGGACGTGGATGATCCACTGTAGGAATTCTGCAGGTTCCCACGGCAGACACTCGTGTTGCCAGTCGACACCAAAGCCCAGAGGGTATGCCGGAGACTTCGCCCCGATCCTCGTACAGTCGTTGCCTAGCTGTTAGGATTTATTGCGAAGAAGGATATTCGCCACAATAGACAATGCCTACAATGCCTATCGCATTTGCCACTAGTTTTGAAGCTCTTGCTCACCGCTGAACCAGAGCAACTTGTTAGAATCCGCCGTGTGAAAGCGTCTGCAAAACGCACCGTCACACACTATTGATGGTTCGCCGTTTGAAACATTTCAGTGGATGCATGTCCACTGAGTGTCGAACCTCAAGCATGGCTGTGCTCAACAAGGATATTGCTGACAAGCCTTGGCAATCAGTTAAGGCTGTTTATGGCTCGTGGTGCCGGAGCCTCCTGCGAAGAACTACCTTATTGCTGCATCCGCCCATTCCGAAAGAATTTCTTGGGCCATTCTGAAAGGCCTCGCAAGACAGGCATGCACAAGGAGGACTGTGGCTGACACGACCGTACTATGCCAAACACATGGCAGTGTCTCCCCCGCTCTGTGTGAGCCTGCCTGCTACAACTGAAGGAAATGTGGACTGTCTTACTCTTTCACTGCATCTTCGGAGTGTCTCTCAAGAATGACCCTGCAGTAGCCAGATGGTGACGCCGTTCGGCCATTGCATCCGTATCAGGGCTACTTAGTTGGCGCCGGCAGGACACTTTATAATAGGGATATGCAGAAATGACATTGCCTTACTTTGCTTTGAATTCTTCGGAATTCCAATCATACGATGCAACACCGGACTTTAGGAAACACATAAAAAGTGAGCGCATAATATCGACAATGTCTTCTTTTACAATGTAGCTGCAGGAGAAACACCCACATGAGCTGCATCGGGACGCCGTATTTCGGTATTGCGCTGTCTTTCAAGGGGTGGTTGCATGCTTCGCTAAAATAGGGAGTGTTTCTGAGACAACTGACCCCTTATTTCCTCTGTCATATATGTGAAACAGAACTGCAGCAAAAAACCGAAGGAGGCAGCTCGGTGAACAAGCTGTAGGACGTTAGATCCAACAAACTTTCAGCCAGAGAACCGTGACGTGAACTCGACTATACTGAAAAGCAGTGCAAGACTCCACCCAAAAAGAATTTTGGCCTTCGGGCTTTTTTGGCTTTCGAAGGGAGCGATGCCCTTACGCGTTAGCCGCTGATGAGGCGTTCCTGCAAAGAGTGACACACCATGATGAAGTCAGGCCGTCAGAAGAGTCACTTTCCCAGTCTGATGCGGATCAGAGAAAGGGCTCATAGTCCCTCTTTGGATGCCCCTTTTGCAATATTTACTGCCACGCTGCATCCTGAAGCCTGCAAGTTTGACATAATGCCCGTGACAGCAACGGAAACGTGTTTCTCACCGCGAGTCCAGATACTCAGCAGGCGAACGAACTCCTCAAATCCTATTTCGATGCCCCTGTCTTGTGTCCTGTGTTGCCAAAAGAGGCGAACGAATCTATCGGCGAAGACAAAACTGCAAGCGTTGGAGAGGTTGAATAGTCCTAGGAGGCTGACTGCGCTCAGCCCCCCTTCGAGCGGCTTTCGCTCACCAGCTTGCAACCGGAAACCTACATAAAAGACTACACCATCGAACTGAGCCGCTTGTAAAGAGTACAGACTATTGGTTTTGGCGCATTGAGATGTGCTGGGCATCCACGTGGTTGTGCTGGTTGTGCTGTGTACTGCGCTAGAGTTGTTACCGCTGTAGAGAGCCTGAACCTCCTCAACGGAAACTGAACAGTGAACATATGGAACAGCGCAAGAAACAGCCCTGACAGAACACTCTTCTGCGCGTGTTCCTAAGCCTACTATACGTAAAACATTGGGATAAGTGAATCGGCTCTCCGGCGTCTCGTATGTCTCTCATTTGAGACCACTGTTACATGCAAGCTGCTCACAGTGGGTCTGTAGGGCTAGAGACCTGAGCTCGGTTGACGAAAATTTAAGCTTCTTCACATCAACTCGCCCCCGCATCATTTGCGAAAACGCCGCCTCCCTCATTTTCTGAACACTACAAGGCCATGCCTGAGGTGAGTTGTGGGATTGCAACAAATCAACGCCTCGCACCAGATCCCGCAGTTGCAACGCTATTTATCTTTAGACTTTCCACTTGAGAGCTGGTGTGTGATGAGTGGACAAGATGGCAGGACTGCACGAGATTGGTACAGCCAGTGGATTGCAGTGTGCCGGACTGAATGCAGACAGTACTTTGGATTCAGACTAGGCATTAGTGGAAGACGATCTAGATAGTGCACTTGGATAGTGAGGAACAATACCGAAATGCAAAATGTGCCGGAGGGAACACACCTGCGGCTTCTCCGCAGGTATGCCGTCGTGGCAAAATGGCTAGGTCGCAGTTGCAGTAGCCTGCCACGCAAATGAACAACAATCGATGCACAGTAAACGATTTGTGGTAGTGTGCATCACTAACTCTAACTTGTGGAGGCCTGGGGGAGGGCTGAGGCTGACTGCAGCGATTCCTTTACTGTCTTCGCCTTGGGTACGGCTAGCTAACCTGATGTGCTACGCGTGCATCGGATAGCAGCCTTTTGGCTCATAAAGAAGTAAGCTTTGTATACAAGCTAGCATAGCAACTCTTAAAGCTCACTGAAACACGTTTGACGCTGAACGCGTACCAGGCCTGCGACTGGAAGCAGAACTCAACTGCGAGTGACCCTGGGGCTCTCATCAAACCCAGAGAGTATGCATGCACCCCGCTAGTGGAGCCGCAAATATAGTTTTTCGCCTATTTTGTTGGGTTTTTGGTTAATTTTTAACCAGATTGTTTCATTCCCAGCTGCAGTGCAGTGGATTCAGCAGCAACCCCACCGAAGCAGCCTCTTGTTGCCCTGTCTAACGCTGAAAGATCTCATGAGCTAATAAGTGGATCTGGTCAAAAGAAATATTCCCCATCCCCCCTCTTCTCCCCTTCCCCTTCCCCCAACCCCCCTCACCAACCTCCAACCCCAAGTTTATTATATGTAAATCCTATCGAGCTGAAGCTGATCCGTTAACTGGAGACCCTGCTGACCCACTCATGTACTTCCGCAGGCTTGCGGCTGGACATGATTAAGAACCCGCCCGTCTTAACTCTGATGGCCTCTACAAAAAATACACACCGCGGAAACTGTAGTGCTGCCAGAAACGCACGTATATGCTGCGGGGGTTACTCCATCTTCCCGTTCGCTCTCGTCGCGTTCTGCAAAAACGAGAAGAAATTCCTGAAGAACCTGGAGGATAGATTGTACGATATGCTGACGGGGCTCGAGGGAACAGAGAAAACGAACTTTAATGGAGTGGGAGAAAAGCGAATAGCTGAGAAGTTGTTCCTCAAACTATCACGCTATTCTTATCACATTCTGTAATTCAAAGTATGATATGATGCATTTGCGTATAGTAAGTAGGAAACTACACTAAGTTATTGATAGGTAATGACACCGTCGAACTATTCAAATAGTATTATTTTCTCGTCCATACAGGCGCTGGTAACACTAGCTAGGGCGCAATTAGAATTGAATGCTTTGGTGGGGTAGCATGCTTTCAACGTTGCCCCAAACCGTTTAAATTGAATTGCTGCATGAATGATAACCATTCGGCATTTTTCGTTGCCAGTTTGCGGGCAAGATTTGCCTGCTGGAGAGCAGTTGCCAGGGCAAACACGCCTTTCAAGCTCTGCCCTCCCAACAAAAACAGGCGAATAGGATCGTATGGAATATATGCACACGAGAGCGTGCTTTTCAGTTAAATGCGCATCCAGAGACCAGATGATATTTTTCGCTCAGTATGCAACACGAAACATCATTTTCCCCCTTGGGCGTTTTTGATATGTGCATTTAGGGCATAAACAACTTCACCTCGGACCTGGGAAAATGAGTGGAAGTGCCCGCAGCTTTGCTAGAGAGGGCGAGCTCCATGCACAGCTACACGAAAGTAAAAATACGGGGGAGGAGTGCGACAGCGCATGGCTTATGTGGGAAGCTACGATGCTTGCCACTGCCTTGGATACAAATCGGAACACGAATATTAGAAGGTGAGCACATGCTACATGCTCATCTCCGTGAATCAAGGAGTTAGCTTACGTCTCTTTAGGATGGAGCAACTGAGTGTTCGGTTGCTCGATAAGGCAGTGACAACAAAGTCTTAGCAGTTACAGAAGACTTGTAGCCAAGATAACCAGTCCATGATGCAAGATTCAACATATGGCTTTTATCGAGCGTCGCCTATGTCGCCTCTGTTTAGTTCCTTCAAAGAAGCGCAACTCCACTCCCATGACATTTGGAAAGGTTGCGAATCCGAAGATTGTGGCACAGTGCTTTGCTGCCCACTTGAGCGAATTCAGGGATTTCCCCGACTTCGGCCCGTGGGCGTTCAGCAGTTGGACAGAAGATGGAAGGCAGCAGGATAGCGACGTGCGCCTATTCATGGGCATATGCTTCCGCTTGCTGAGCCTTTTAGGGTGTCAGATGCCTGCCCTTGACTACGGCGATATCGAAGATGCAAGCGAAGCGATACGTGAACTACAGCACGATCCCTTCCCATCCGTTAGCTTGCGAAAATTCCTTGCCCACACACGCACCCCACAACAAAGTGGCACACACTGCTGTGCTGCAGTGCATGAGTGAGCTGGCTGCCATGCTCCAAGCTGAATGTATGGGCTTGTAAGCCCTGCGCTCGCTCAGAAACCTCCCTCGCCAAGATCCAAGTTCCGGACTCACTCTGCGCATTGAAGATCCTTAGGGTTAGACTGGCCTTGCTAACGCACAAAACCTTCAGCTAGAAAAGCCTGCAACTAAGTCGAAAGAGCCTAAGCTCCTCCATGCAGCATGGTGTACACTATTAATGTAGAAGTATCCAGCTACCATTCTAAAGGGTGTCATTCTAGCGACTGCATCCCGCCGGCAGGTTATTCAGGCTAGCAATAGAAATATTTCCTGGGCTCAGATGAGTAACGCTTGGCTTTCTGGTGTTCTGCTGCCCTCGGTGGGTCGCAGGCTCCAGGGCGGCAACATAGCCTGGTGATCTACGCGCTCCTGCACAAAGTCAGTCCTACCCCTGCTTGGGAGATAACTGCTTAGTTCAGGAGCCCTCAACAGTTTAAGATCCGCACCGTCTGAAGATTACTTGTCGGTGCATCCTCCCCACAGATTGCAGCAAGTGTTGTAGGCTGAAAAGGCATTTCACAATAACCAACGGAAGTTGAAGTAGATTTTACATAATTGCAACACTTGGACTTCAGAAGCGCGTGCATGTGTCGGGGTGCTCCATGCATGTGAAATATCGGCAGCGCAGTTGGCAAAGAAATACCGCCTATCCTTCACCGCGCCGTCCTACCCTTTTGGATCCACCGCTTCGGCAACAACCGACGCAGCTTATCCACTTGTGAGAAGCAAGGGCGTAACTACAGAAGGGGATCTGTATGGCCGAGGAGCAGCTATAACAGCACATGAGGCAACGCAAACCATGAGTGGTTTCTACACTGGGCAACCAAAAGGAAGCACTTGGGTTTTTCTGAGGACTCGACTCTCTAATTCAAACTCTTGTCCCCTCAGGAAGGTAGAGAGACAATGGATCTAAGTGGAATCGCAGCCGGCAGCGAAACTGCGACAGCAGTACCCTCTGAGGTCAGCGCGTGCCCCTGCATCCGCAACCGCTTCAGCGCTTTAGAGAATGCCATTGCGAATGCCGCTGAGTATCTGTCACAAGCAGGGGTCTTAGGGGCTGCGCGCCTGGTTGGATCCATGCAGATCGAAGACGGGCAGTTGTTGCAAGCGGAGGAGCGACTTTGGGGTATCGCCGCTATGCGGGACAGCGGAGGTCAGAGTATCTGTCCTGGTGTTCGCTGGAGACAACAACAGCGCGCCTTCAAGTCCAAGCAAACAGACCTGCAGTGCCACATCAGAAAGCTAAGGGCGGTTCTGCTCGGCCTAGCAGAGGAGGGCAGGCGCGCCATTGCAAAGCTAAAGAGCAAAGGAGACGAAGTTCGCGACGCCTTTCCTGACCTCGTCAGCTGCACGTGCACCCCATCCCAGACCCAAAGTCCCAGACGCTCAGACATGGAAGCCTTTCAGAGGCTGCACAGGCAGTGGATGGACAGCAATAAGGGGCACATTGCAGCCAAGACAGGAAGCAGCCCTGTAGTGGACAGAATAAAAACTGCACGTTGGTCGCGAAGGCTATTTGCGATCTGTGCTCAGTTCCCTGCGTTAGAAGATGTCCTGCGGCAGCGAGCAGTGGAGGAAGAGCGGCAGCAGCAACTACAAGCTGAAGTTCAGTCTCTAAGCAAAGTGCTCGAGGCCAGCGAAGAGCGTGTCAAGGAGGCAACGGAGAGCCTGGCCGCGGCCACCCATCTGCGCGTTTCTTCTCAGCCCGCCGTTTCCCTCACCTCTATAATGACAGCTCTCCAGGCAGGCAGAATGGCACGCAGAATCGCTCAAGTTTGCCGTATGCGCTCGTGGCTTTGTTACGGTCAGCACAACAATGGAGATTGCACGAATGCGGTTACAGGAGCCTTCATGTGCGCTGAGGTGCTGCTGTCTACTTTCCTTCAAATGCCAAGTGCTCCTCTACTGCTCCCGCAGGCTGAACTGAAGCAGCTGGACGTACGGGCAGCGATATTGCTACAAGCGTCAAACCAGGTGGGTTGCTTAAGAAAGCTGTGCTGTACTAAGGTTCGTTTCTGATGCCTTTAAAATAGGGTAGTTGTTCTGCAACAACGCAGCAGACATCATATGAGCACCGGGGTCTGGTGTGTGAGGCGTTTCCTTGGGGCCCCACAAGGAGTTGTTCCCACAACTGCTGCTGCCTCCTGTGGGGGTCCCCATGGATCTATTGCCACTCTCCCAACTGCTGTTCTTTCGACGGGTGTGCGCAGGCAAAGTCTGATACTGCTGCGGAAGCGGTGGAAGAAGCTGAAGAGATCCCCACCCTTGACTGAAGAGAAGTTGGGCTGGGGCTCACAGCGCTTGCTGATGTGCTCCGTTGTTACACCATAAACCACATCACATCTGTCTATTTCTGCCCCCAGCAAGGAGATCCTTTGAAGCTAATTCCTCGGCGATCCGAAGTATTTGAATGCCTTTTGGCGAAAATAATGCAGATGTTTCACTACGTCGAGACAGACTGCAGATGCTCCTCCTAAAAATACAAAATGCTTTGCTACCTAGCGGCTATTGCCCTGAGCGGCTCGCTCCCCATACAAAACTCTTGCACTCTGCTTCATGCATTTGCAAGAGGGCCATCGGCCAGGAGTACTGACGGGTAGCCTGCTGCGTTGTACACTCACGAACCTGTAGAGAGCGGCGCAGCGGCTCACAACAGGCGCAGCGGCTTGGTGTTACGGTGGATTGCGTTGTGCCAGTGAGGTACTTACAGAGGTGCTATAATTTAAAGAAAACTGAGGGGCACACGCTTTTCCTGTGCCTCTTGCAGCTCACACTGCGTTAGGCGACAGCAAGGCGTAAAAATGCCAGATAATCAATGAGTCAATCAAGTGGCGTCTTCCAGAAGGCGGAACATATGCAACTGTACATTGAGATGAACGAGACAAAAGATAAGTAAGACGGAATGCTGCGTTATTTGCTAAAGCAACCAAGTTGAATTCGTTAGAGGGGTGAACAAAGCGCATAGGCGAGACCTCTCGTCCGTACTGCAGGCTTTAGCAACAGCCGTCAGCCGTTGCCCGCGAAAACCGTTTAACTACCAGGAAGAAAGGGGGCCCGCTAGTACTGACAAAAAACAATAAAAGAGAAGGAAAAGACTGGGCAAAACGGCAAAAGAGACAAACAGCATTGAGCACAATGAACATGTGGGGCCACCCGGGCGTGCCGCAGGGAGTTGTTTCTGGGGGTTAAATGGCGCATACATATAGGACATTTAGAAAAACTGCCGAGAGACAACTAGAAGTATGGACCTAATGGAGAGGAAAATATCAGCAAAATCATCAACAGCGGCGAGGGGAAATCGATAGTTTGCGCACCTGTCCAACCAGGCGGCCACATAGCGAATATTTGGTCCGCATTTCTTTGATAAACAGCCCTTATATTACTCATAACTCTTTATTATTTGCATGTCATGCTATGGTAGAAAGGTAAACTGCCACATTTGCACGCCTAGCACACGCAGGCCAGACGAGCCGATCCTCTCGCGTCCGCACAGCCTGGCGTCCGCTGCGTCCTGGCCCTTGAGAGGGTAGAAAATGAACAGTTTAAATTGTTATTAAGTTGACCATTAACAAATAAGAGCAATGCATTGACAGGAAACCTGCAAAAGGCTGCTATGAACCCCCTATGACAGCCTCTGCACCACCTCCTCCGTACATGACGCCAAATGGGGGACCAGCGTCACCGACGCAGGTAGTTTCCCGGGGTGTATGCATTGAGTTTGTTATGAAATCGAAGTCAATTAAAGGATTATAATTGTTTTGATTATTAACTTGGGGCGAGAAAGCAGCGGAATTTACTCTGCAATAACTCCACTGCGGGCTTGTGGCGGCGGGGCCCGCGCAGGGCGAGGACGGCGAGCATTTGAACAAACGAGACCTCTTCTCGTGCTACATTTTTTTCTGTTGAAGAGTCTCTATATTTGAAATTGTTTTTTTCTTGTTACAGCAACGCAAACCTCTCGCAGTATGGCGTTTATCAGAGCTGCCCGCGCGGCTATCGGTTGATGTTCTGCTCGCAACAACTCCAAGGCCATGAGTTGAGTTGCAGCGCTCGGCATTGTCTTCTCCCTTAGAAGATATTTTTCTGAGGGCGTCCGCTCTTCTCAATCACCTTCACGCCATACTTTTCGGCGCCCCATTTCCCTTCTTCGGCCCCTTGCTGCACTGTATGGCACAGTACGTTGCACGATGAATCCGCTCGGGCGACCTCTCCACAAACAGCAGCACCTGCTGCTGCTGTTGCTTCTGCTTGCCTTCGGTGCACCTATTGCTACACCAGCAGTAGCACCAGCAGCAGCACCAGCAACAGGAATAGGGGATCCAGCAACGGCAACGGATATTAGCTTGCACGGGCTCTCTGCGACAAGTTGGGCAGACAGCGATTTGGCGGAAGGGACTCAGGGCACCATTTTGGATTCAGAGGTTGGAGAAGAGCATCAGGGAGGCAAGTCAACTGAACAGGCTTCACAGTACAGAAGTATGTGGTCTCCCTCTCACCTCTTGGAGGAGCCGGTGCTGAATAGTAGCAACAACAACACACAGGTGCAAGCGCATGGGGCGCCCGTAGAGGCATCCCTGCGCACGCGGCATGTGACACGCCTGGTGGTGTTGCTAGCTGTCTTGGGGCTTGGAGCAGCCATGTTTTTCCGCGGTGCATCTGTAGGTAAGCAAGGGTCTGTCGAAGAGGAGGCGCATCCGCCAACAGGCGGCTTAAAGGGTCCAATAAAAGAGGCCCCCACAGCAGCAGCCGTTCTAACCAAAGCGCATCTAATAGCTAAGCATTACGACATAGACAGCCTCCACAGTATGATGGAGGCAACAGAACGCCTTGAACGCTTTCTGGGCGGCTCGAGTACGCTGCGCGACGTGTTAATGCTGCAGAGGCGCGCCAGCGCGATCATGTCGAATGTACACTTTCTCGTTGGTATTGACCCGCAGATGCTGAAGCAACAGCTGCAGGATCGGCCGCCTCAGCCTGAGGATGTGGCGAGGCTGCTGCAGCTCGACAGCGACGCGCAACTGTCTCAACTAACACGCGCAATAGAAGGCAGCGTCTCGCAAGTTGCAGGAAACAAGCATATGGAGGTAATACGTACTGAAACGTTTGTAACCAGTGCATATGAGGCATCTTTGGCTGTTTCCAAAGAAGATGGTAGCAGAGAGAAAAACGTAGAGTTGCAGCTGCTGCACTGCTCTGCTGTTGCTGTGCACTACTCAACGGAGTTGCAACAGGCACGAGATGATTTGGCCAAGCTCAAAAACCACCGGGTAGAAACACTAGCGGAGATGGCTGCAATGCTGCAGGCCTGTGCAGCAGCAGCAGAAAGGGTTCAAACAGCAGTAGAACGAGCGCGCGATTGCTCAGCCAAGGGCACAGAGCTGCTCGCATCTCTAACAAATCCTGAAGAAGCGCTCTTGCTAGAGTTGCAGGATGAAATAGACAATATCCGCCTCTACGAATCAGCAGCCGAGAGGGTGAAGTATCAGTTGAAGCAGGAAGAGCAGCAGAAGCTGGAGGACGAACTAAGCAAAGCACGCGAATGCATCGATTTTGCTATTGAAGAGCTGGAGGCACTCGAAGAATTGAAGGACGCAGTGCAAAACCCATTCACACCGGGACCCATCAAATACAGCTTAATTGAACTCCACGTCCGTAGCAAGACACTCCACCGCATGCTCGGCATATTCGCAGACAGATTCGCTCCTTTCGTTGAAGCAATGCTCGCTAAAGTTCCGGAGGAGCAAACCCAACATCTGCTGCAGGATCTGCAGCAGCAGGAACTGCAAGACCAGCAGCAAGAACTGCAGCAGCACCAGCAAGAACTGCAAGAGCAGCCGCACGAACTGCAGCAGCAGCAGCAAGAACTGCAGCAGCAGCAGCAAGAACTGCAGCAGCAGCAGCAAGAACTGCAGCAGCAGCAGGAACTGCAAGAGCAGCCGCAGGAACTGGAACAGCAGCAGCAAGACCTGCAGCAGCAGCAGCACGATTTGGAGCAGCAGCCGCACGACCTGGAGCAGCAGCCGCAGGACGTGCAGCAGCAGCAGCACGACCAGGAGCAGCAGCCGCACGACCTGCAGCAGCTGCCGCACGACCTGCAGCAGCAGCAGCAGCAAGAAATGCAGCAGCAGCAGCAGGAACTGGAACAGCAGCAGCAAGAACAGCAGCAGCAGCCGCAAGACTTGCAGCAGCAGCAGCACGACCTGGAGCAGCAGCCGCACGACCTGGAGCAGCAGCCGCACGACCTGCAGCAGCAGCAGCAGCAAGAACAGCAGCAGCAGCCGCACGACCTGCAGCAACAGCAGCAGCAGCAAGAACTGCAGCAGCAGCCGCACGACCTGCACCAGCAGCCGCACGACCTGGAAGAGCAGCCGCACGACCAACCGCTGCAGCTGCACGAACTGCAGCTGTAGCCGGGGGAAATGCAGCAGCAGTAGCCACAGAAGCAACTGCAGCATAAGCAGCTGCAACAGCAGCAGCAGCAAGCAGCAAGAGGCGGGGCACGAGCCAAACTACTCGGTTGAGGTTTGGCTGCCGCATTCAATATGGCCCCCTTTCTAGCAAAGGGCCCGAGGGGGAATGACGTTTCCTCGATTTCCTCCAGTATCGGGCATTAGCCCACTAGAGTTTGCTGCTGGTGCTGTGCAGCAGTAAACAAGTGAGGGCCCCTTATCTTTTATTGCACTTGGCTAGGCATGCAGACCGTGTTGAGGGCCCCCCACAGCCATGTGGGGCCCCCAAGCGGGGACAGCAAGAGAGGCGAAGCGATTCGTAAAGCGGGGAGAGAAAATACCAGAAGCATCTGTAGCAAAGGCGCTTTCATTCAGCACAGGGCAATGCGCGGTGTGCGTGCACTGCAGCTCCTACCCGAGCAAGGGGAGCATCGAAGCGGCCTCAGCTGCATCAACCTAAGCAGGCTCCTCAGAAACTGCTTGCAGGTGCAGAGGAAACTTCTTGGATATGTCTGCTCTCTGTCACCTTTGCGCGAACCTCACGAGATCCAGTGCTTCTATATAGCATGCATACACTCTCTCTGGTTAGAAAGGAACCGGCAGGGGCGCCCGTCTGCTGCTACCTGAGCTTTGTTGAGCGGCTTCGGTGAGAGCCCCAAGGCTCCGGCCTGCCTCCTAGCATGCATGCATGCGTGGTGCCTGACATAACGACAAAGTGTTCTAAATACACCTTTTGTCAACAAGTCAACTGGCGGGCAGCTCAAGCATAGCATACATGGATCAACAACGCAACCAGCGGGAGAATGCCGTAGTAGTAGTAGTAGCGGTATCTTTCTAGTTCGAGCAAACTGCTTTGCCTACCTAAATGTCGTTGTACTTAGTTCTGAAAATAAGTACAACAGAATTAGATATCTACCAAAAACTTCAAAGAGCCTCGACGCAGCGCACCAACCCAGAGAAGCCCCTGTCTACAA
>NW_013548388.1:0-2905 GCF_000499425.1 Eimeria acervulina
TGGCAGGCAACCCCGCACACAAGCAAAACCTAGTCCCGCTTGCAGAATGCACAAACGCAATAAGTTGATGAACAGAAAATTGGTCCTCACTAACCAGGGTCCATGCAAATAGAAGAGCAGGTGACAAATTCAGATATTACAAGGTATACCGCTGCAGGTGTTCCTCTGAGACAAGTACAAGCGTGAGACCGCTCTGAGGGATGAACAAAAACGGAGTGTATTATTGCCAACGAAGTTGGTAAGCTGTATTCTTATCTATGATATGAGGTGCTAACTACACGAAAAATTGCACATTTTGCACCAAGTACGCGGAAAGTAGTCAGGAGCGGAACTATAGATGACCCCCATGACCCACTCCAGCACGCGAGAGGAATGTTAGCACCTGCTCTTCCCCCTTTGTAAATTGTGCTGTGCCTAAAGCGCATTCAACTCCAAAGCGCATGCTTTAATGCCAATTGGAAGGGTATGCAGCTGCACATGATGTTGTGACCGGACAGTGCAGTTGGCAGAGGAGGTACTGCGTTGGGGCTGTCGGGGCTCATTCCCCACCGAGCATTTTGATAGTCGAAGGCCCTTTCCGAAAGCCTCGTTGGCTGCAGGTGCTTCTATAGGTGGATATTTTGATCTCTGAGCAAACATGAGGCAAATGCATCGTATGGAGAAAGAATCTACGTCGATTTGAGTACAACTGGGTCAGGAAACCTCCGCATCGCCCATTCTGAGTACAGAGATGCCCCTTCTTCACGAAGTGTGATGGCTATTTCTCTCCTCGAAGCTGGCATATGTGGGACCATTGTCAATAAAAGGGTGTAGTTTCCGTCTTATTGCTTCAGTCTGGACCAGGGTACGTGCGGCGGTTAACAATTTGCATCCAGTAAGCGATGTACTTGGGGTAGAATACACCATTCCGCTTGCGGGGCGTCATTTAGAGGGCCCTGCCTTATATTTTCCTTATGATGAGGCTTCACCGTACTTTGGGTGTGCGCTGATTCGTGCGTAAGTTGAACGAGCGTTCCTTCCGGCGCACCCAGCTGCTCTTTCTGTTGATGACTAAATGGCCACCCCGGTGTACATGTTGCTGCTTCTCTCCGATTGGAGACGTGGAATGTTGCCCATTTGGAATTCTGTGTCGTCGGGGTTTCGCGCCTGGGTAATCGGTTCTTCAGTTCTCGTGGAGATCTACACAAAGGAGCGCTGGTGTACCCCTCAGTTTTGAGCGTACGAGCTGTTTGAGGATCTCGGACGTTCTTGGGAAGAGGGATATAAGAACTCTGAGTCAAAGACTCGGGCCTTTGGCCTTGCCGATATGCCTTGGCTCGTTAACTTGTCGACTGATTCACATTGGCCACGCAGTTTCATTCAAGTGGCTGCTTACGAGCAGTCACTTTGAAGGACACCGCGTGGCACATTGGGTGTGTGCTGCTGGCACATCGGGTGGCTTTGACGCACGAGGCTGTGGGGTGAGTGGATTCAGATCCCAGGAGAGCGTTTGCTTGTCACGGGTTTGTAAGTTCAGCGTGAGCATTTTCACGTGTGGATGCGATGGGGTGTTCAAGCTGGAATTTTCTTGATCCATTGTTTCATATCTGTTCTATCTGGGATACCCATGAACGGTTGTTCCACGCAGACGGAGTTCCCGCTGTGGCGTAGTGTCGTCTGCATTAACGTCTATGGGTCGACTGCGACGGCTTCTTGTCGAGTAGCGGGGCCCGCCATACGGGCTTATGCGCTGCTTCTCTAGAGGGGGTCGGAAAGCCAATGCTTGCAAGGCCAGGTGGACTTTGTGGCGCGTAGTGCTGTGCCCGTGGCAGCCGCATTTCCATTGTAAGCTGCTCGTTAAAATCTGTATGTGCTTGCGCAGGTTTTCTTTACTGGCCAGAGTTTGCGGAGCTTTGGGGACGTTCTTCTGTTGGCCTGGCCGAACAATTTGGCATTTGCGTGAAGGTCGTCTACCTCCTTTTCCTGACGGCGTGTGCAGGGCAAATATTTTTGCCTTCCGCTTGCTCGCAACTTGGTTTTTTCGATGTGCTTATTCGAGTTTATTCAGTTGGGCGAATCCTTTCTCGCCTTGATTGGCAGGGATTCGCAGTACAGAAGGGCGCTCCGTTACGGTTGCCATTGCTGGAAGTTGCGTACCTGCGACTGGGTCAGCCGAGTCCCTGCAGAGAGTTGCTGTGTATACTGTTGGGTTCACTTGAGTGACAGTAAACAGCTGACCCGTTGTTTTCGAATTGCAAAGGCAACTGTTGCTCATTTCCCGTTGTGGGTAAGCAGAATATCGTTCGATTCGTGGAGTTTTGTAGAGCCTGAATTCCTCTTTAGGCTGGTAGGTTTTTACTTACTTCGTGGAGTAAGGAGGAGCGTTTTCAGTCAGGTGCTAGTGTAGTCGATAGTTTGTTGGAAGGCGCTCGTGCGGGTAGGGCAGGCAGTATAAGTTGAGGATTTAGGTTTCCAGCAAGAGGCATTCCCGCCGCAGGGCAGCGCTTCGGGGGGTGTGATGGTGCACAGCCCGTTGCACTTTGATAGTGGCAATGGCACTATCCAACAGCCTTCGGGAGACCGCACGTATTGGAGCCAACCTTTGAAGTTCTCGTAGTTTTGGCATTGCTTATTTCAACTGCTGATGTACATAAGTGGTAAACTATTTTTCCCTCCGGATGAAATCCACATTTCTCACTCCGCCGGTACAGTTCTATACTTGATGACCACATATTCTGTTCGCCCGACCACCGGTTGCGGCTTGACCTTGATGGACCGTATTTTCTTAGAGGTATTTGAGGGTGGTATTCTCATTGTTTTAGTGAGAGGCATAGTTCAAGGCTAGAAAAACGCATGCGTAGATTCATTCAGCGTGACGCCGTGGCGATGGCAGCTCGGCTGTGGCTGCCTCCGCTGGCGGTCCCAG
>NW_013548387.1:0-4450 GCF_000499425.1 Eimeria acervulina
GCTGACAGTTCCTGCTTCTCGACAGCCCAGGAGGTGCGAAGGCATTACACAAAGTACAGGAAACATTCTGCACTTGTATATCGCTGGACCATTTCCCTTTCGACACTGCATACTGTGAGAGGGCAGTACGACCGCTTCTTCGAGAGAATCAGATGCATATCAGAAAACACCGACTCTTTCATAAATGGCACTTACACGGCTTGCGCGGGGAGCAGAAAATGCCAAACCCATCCCACACACACACACACTCACTTGCCGGGAGCTCTGCCCAGTTCCCGGCAAAACGAGTACCATCATACAGACCCTGATTGACATTCCACACTTCACCGCGCCTATCGAAGCTCAACGAGGCCTTCATGTGTCTCGTCTGACTCATATTCCCAAGTCGCAGATGAGGGTGTGGATGCTATACTTTGCCCGGAAAATATTTGGATGCACAGCGTCATCACTGCCTCCACTCATGCGCCGCCTTTTCTTCACAACTGCAACCCTGCAAACTTACATATTTATCTGCCGCCCACCACCTCGCACTACAGCAAAGTACTTGCGGAAATGTCGCCCACATCAATCAGCCTCGCGCATGTCCGGCGTGCCGTCCGCATTGCCATCCCATTACCTTTGCAAAAAACTCAAGGCGCTTCCAGCACAACAGGCTCGCATCGTGATCAGCGCAACAACGCAAAGAAAACGCATTGCGTGCTCGTTGCGTTTCTTTACAAGCAATTCTACTTCCTCTGCAACAAAGCAGTAAAACCACATATCGAAAAATGCAGAGGGACGCCACTACAAGGACGCTGAACGAGCACAAGCACCACGCCAACACTCCCACGAAGCAGTGGGTTCATCGAGGTTCTTCTCATAACTACTGCTTTCCGGTAATCCAAACGGATGCAAAGCACTACCCGAAGTATGGATAAACTCTAGCATGTGCACGAGTGTGGACCGTCTACCGTTTGGCACTGCATACTTCCTGAAGAAAGTAGAAAACAGTCCTCCAAAAGACACCGAAACAGGTTGAATAACGACACACTCACGAGTGAGTTTCGCATTGAAACCTAGAGGTTTAATTGACCTCACCAACAAAAACACTCGCCTGGAATACCGGTGCGACTGTCCTGAAGTGCAACATCGCCTGCGGCTCCAACGCTGCTTGCCCTGTCTTCGCGAAGACGAATACCCAGATATAGGACTCGATTGATAACCCATCCGTCAGCTTGCTCACCCCAGATGAGAATGCCACCATGCGGCGTTCCCCATTCGTACTGCTAAACCACAGACGAGCGCAATGCGTCGTGGAATAGCCATGGGATGAGATAACAAGGCCTAGCGCACCCAGACCACTCCTCGAATCCAACGCCTAGCCGACACCTTTATTCTGCAGGCCCGCACTAATACTACTCAACAATGTGAAGGCCTCCAACATCCAAGCGGATAGCACCAATCTTATCATGGCCACCATGCTATACATAAATTTGCATGCGCCAGCCAACATCTCTACAGGCACCCTGCTTCGACCTCACTTTCTGCAAATTCAAGAGATGGTACAACCATTAAACCTCAAAGGGGCATGCGTAGCCAAGGCATCTTCTTCACGCAGGCCAACCACTTCTCAAAAAGAACGCCCAACAGTGCCCATACTCAGCGGGACTATGTTCTCAATACTTGCCTCACGGCACACTCGCCTACAGCCAACTGTTTATCAACAGACGCAGGACCGGCCACTACCAGAAGCACGCACATACCCTCGTAGTCATTTCTACAGGCTTGTTGGCATTTACGTACCAGCTCCTACATTCAAACGATGAAGCCCAAGAACGTCACGGAATGCATGTTCAAGAAGTGTGTAAAGTTATGGCGCATACCGAGAATCGCCCGCGTACAGCACTGCACAACGGCAGTACACCACAGCTCTTATTCTGCAGGTTATTCTAGCACCTGTTACCAACAACAAATCTCCTAGTGCCCAAGCTGAGAGCACCATGCTCAACATGGCCGTCATGGTAAACAAGCCTTCAAGCGCTATCAACTTCTGTACGGCCACCGTGGCCGCGGTCTATCTGCTCTTGAAAGAAGACGATGTCCCCGGCTTTACATGTTCTCTAGTCAACTTGCCGTCACGCAGGTGGACCGTCACTCAAATTCAAAGGCAAAATAGTGAGCATACGCTGCAGGTGTAAGCTGCCAGCGCTGGCCCGCGGAACATAGATACATCTATATATATCATTTATTACATACATACAGTTGCAGCTGCAATTTGCCCAGTGTAAATCACCAGGGACGAGCTACCTCCACACACACTGACACGCATCGCATTCCATCGCGATCATCTCTACAGAGTGGATGGGAATGGCGCACCAGGTCCTGGAGCCTAAACCATGTCATGCAAAGACGTCATGCAATAGACCTGCAAGCAGACGGTAGATTCCCGGTGCACCCCGAGCACGCCCAAGCTCAAACACCGAACCTTTGCCTTTGGTCTGTGGATCCCAGCTTGCAATAGCTCCTCAAATTACAGTTGCTTACATTTAACTGCAGTAAAGGTTCCTCCAGAAGGTCTTTATGCTAACCACGCACTTGCATGTGTCGACCAACATTCATACAGCCGCCTATATGGGACCGCACTCTCTGCATAGTTCTAACAGGATCGTTAAAGCTGGCTGCTGGACAGACAACTAGCATTCACATCTTTGCACAGAAGGCCCGTCACTCACAGAGCTGGCAAACTAACCAAATCCGGCCCCCAGCCAATGCCCATGCACTGCACGTATATGCACCCACTGCTTGCTCACGGTACACCTGCGTTTACCCAAATGCAGATCCCCACGCTAACCGTCATACAGATTCATATGCATCAAGTCGCAACAATGTCTACAGAGATGTTGGCATATACGCACCATCTCCTATATTCAAATCATAAAGCACATACGCGTTGCAGGAAAGGTATTTCTAACGACGGGAAACTTTCGACGCTTCCTGAGCTATTCCGAAGTTCAACACATGTCTAGTGCATTTAACGCCCATCCTAGCAATAACTGCCAACGGCTTAACCCTCCACATCCAGGCACGCAGCACCAAGCTTTGCATTGCCACCGTGCTAAGTGAACACGTACACGCGCCGATCAACATCTGTACTGTCATCTTGTTTCGAACTCACATCCTGCACTCAAGATCGCTGCCCTGAGTTGCTGGATAGGCGTGTGCAAGACGGCCGCCGCTAGTCTGCATCTCAGCAAGATGCTAAGTGTCCGTCACAAGCCCTGAAAGCCATATGCATGTCCTCGCAACCATTTCGATTGAGCGGCCGAAGAAAGCGCAGCAGCGCCTGTAGTCCAACCATGCAGCACAAAAAGGTTTTGAAAACAGGCCTGCAAAGCGATTGCGTATTCCTGGCCCATCCCGACTACACCAAGCATTCAATAAATAAGAAATGTCTCCACTATGCACGCCCACCCCAGCAATATTTTCCAACGGCAATTGATCTAAAGCCCAACTGCTTAACGCAGCCCTCTGCATAGCCGCCATGCTACAAACAACCTTGCATGCGCCAGCCAACATCCCTCGAACGCCTTCCACTGGTCCCCACTTTCTGCGCAGTCAAAGCAATGTTGCAGACGGCCTGTTGGATAGATGAGTGCGGCCAGAGAGCCCCACTCAACCAACGCAGCTACTACCCAAGTTCCATGCCCACCCATTCCCATACTCTGCAGGTATACCTCAAAAGCGCTCTACTCACGGCATACATGCTTACCCCCATGTTTCCATCACCATGCTGAGCACCGGCCAACGTTGCAAACCTGCACATGCATGCCCTCCCAAATACCCCTACAGAGTAGTCCGCATTACGCACCATCTCCTATATTGAAACCATGCCACGAAGCAACGCCCCCAAATATGTTGTAAGGCACCTTGAAAGCCTGGCACGTTCCCAGCTCTGCCCAAATCCTGCCCCTAGTCCATGCACCTATTCTTCAAACCCGTCCTACCAATGCTTACAACGCCGACAGAAACGTTCCTTGCAGCCAAGTGCAGAATACAATGTCTTGCAAGGCCGCCGCTCCCAACACACCCTTGTATGCTTCAGCCAGTATCTGCACAGTCCACATGAGCTCCCCGCACTTTCTTCATAATCAAAATAGGGTCACAAGCGCTAGCTTTTGAATAGGCTTCTGCGAGGAGAGGCGGTACACTCACGCAGTCCAACTGCTTACCCAATCCAACGCCCAACCAGTCCCCATTCACTTCAGGCATAAGCTCCCAATATGTTCTTCCGGCACACCGCCATCCATCAAACCACACTACAACATCCTACCAGCCAGCTACCATCCAACACGCGCATATGCATGTGCAAGCAGCTGTTCTCTCACACTTTTAGGCAATCACTAATCGGCTCCTGAATTCAAATCATGCCACTACGACACTTCGGGGATATATATGAAGAAACCGTGCAGTC
>NW_013548386.1:0-2440 GCF_000499425.1 Eimeria acervulina
TATATACATATATATTTATATATATAATTATATATATATAATTATATATATAATTACGTATATAATTATATATATACAATAATATAAATAAATGTCTATATATAAATATATATATATATATATATATATATATAATTTCTTCAGACAAATTTTTATTTATTTTATTTTTTGTTTGTTTTGTTTGTTTAATTTAATTTTAATTATTTTATTTATTTATTTTGTTTATTTACTCTGTTTTGTTTATTTTACTTTGTTTGCTTTGTTTATTTATTTTATTTATTTAGTTTATCTTATTTATTTTTATTAATCTATATATTTATTTAATACATTTATTTATTTATTTATTTATTTATTTGCTCGTTTCTGTATACTTTTGAGGTGTTTGTACACCTGAGTTTGTATATGCTATTAAATAAACAAGAGAAAGGCTGTCAGCAGCAAACGAAGAAGACAGCAGCAAGAAGTAAAGAAGAGTTACTGCTGCTGTTGCTGTTCCTGCTGCTGCTGCAGCTGCTGTTTGTGTTCGTGCTGCTGCTTCAGCAGCAGCAGCACCAAAAGTACTGTTGCAGCTGCTGCTCTAGCAGTAGCAGCAAAAACATTGCTGCTGCTGTTGCTGCAGCAGCAGCTGCAGCAGATAGCTGTCTCTGTGTGTCTCCTTTGTCTCTCTTCAAGCTCCTGTACTGCTGTACGCTGAGGTGTACGTACACCTCAACCCCACATACATGCATTTGCACGCATGCATACAGCTGCTGCTGCCGTTGCTGCTGCCGCTGCTGCTGCCGCTGCTGCTGCTTGCATGCATGCAGCAGCAGAAGCAGCAGCAGCAAGCGGTCCTCCGTGAAGGAGAGCGGCCGTGTAAATCGTTAAAATAATATATAACAACAATTAAATGTGCATTCTTTATGTGTATATACAGAGATACATATCTATATATACATATATATATATATTATATTATATAGATAAGTAGATAGATAGATAGACGTTATATATATCTGTATATGAATGAATATAAATATATATATATTATATATATATATTTATATTTTAACTATAAGCTAAATCTGCATGCAAAGGATATGTAGTAAAAAGCATATGTACAAGCGTATATAAACAAAAGCATAAAAATACAGATGTACATATATAGAAAATATATATATAAATATATATAAAGATAAGTATATGAATATACACATAATATATGATAATATTATAAACATATATACAAACATATATATATAAATATATATAAATATATATAAATATTACACGCATGCTTACAACTACAGATAGAGACAGCAATAAAAACATATATATAAATATATATAAATATATATATATATACAAAAACATATAAATATTTACATAGACATATATATAAACAAATAATATATATACATATATATATATACAACTATATACATATATACATATAATATATATAGACATATATGTATACACATATATATAATATATATAAAGATATAAATAAACAAGAAAGTAAAAACTTAAACAAACATATAACCAAACATGCGTAAAAGAAGATGTGAATAGAAATACAAATTAATAAATTAATAAATAAATAAATTAATATATTTATATATTTATATATTTATAAATAAACATATTTTAATAATATATAACACAACACAGACAGAAATACTGCAGAAAGAGAAAAGGAGACAGCTGCAAACATTGAGGTGTACGTACACCTCGACGTCATTAATTAATTAATTAATTAATTAATTAATTAATTAGTTTATATTTATATTTATAATCAACTTAAACGCAACCCAAACCGCTCTACAAGCTGCTGCTGCAGCTGCAACGGCAGCAAAGGTGCTGCACCTTCAGCAGCAGGAGAGCATATACACCTCAACTTCTCTCTATTCGCTTGTCCTATCACTGCAGCAACAGCAACAGCAGCAGCAACAGCAGCAGCAGCAGCAACAGCAGCAGCAAACAAAGAAATTATTTCTGCTGTCAATATAATAGAGCAGATTATTATTATTATTATTAATATTAAAGATAAGTATAATAATAATAATAACAAAATAATAATAATATAAATAAAACTTTTAATAATAACAAATATACTCACAATAATAATATAATTATATTAAAAACAAAAATACAGATGAAAAATAATAAAACAGTAAAAGTAATATAAATAAAATAATAATACAGTTATAATAAAACAATAATAATTGAACAATTAAACTAAATAAAATAAAATAAAATAAAATAAAATAAAATTAAATAAAAATAAATAAACATCATACGCTGCAGAATTCTGACAAATTCGTCTGAATAAAAATAAAACAAAATAACAACCAAATAAAATAAAAAAATATAATAAAAACAATTAACAAATTAAAATAAATAAATAAATAAAATAAATAAATAAATAAATAAATAAATAAATAAATAAATAAATAAA
>NW_013548385.1:0-3375 GCF_000499425.1 Eimeria acervulina
GTGTTGATTCAGCCAGTGCGTTTGGTTCAACTGTGGAGACCGGGGAGCGGTCATTGAGGTGGGGCACGGGTGTCGATGATGGGTGGATGGTTGGCAACAGTGTGGGGCCGTTCTGTGTGGCTAGCTGGACGAGTTCGCAGTATGAATTGTACGACTGGAGAGTGTCGGCACAGGGCGTGACTTCAGTGCATGTAGAGAAACATCTGCTGGCATTGTTAGGGTGTTGGATGGCATGGGGTGAAGTGAAAGTGGCTACGTTGGGCGGGCAAGTGCGTGGCTTCAGCCAGTGCGTTTGCTTCACCTGTGGAGTCCGGGGAGCGGTCATGGCGGTTCCGCACGGGCTTCGATGATGGTTGGTGGATGGTAGCAATGGGGAGCTGTTTTGTGTGCTTTAGTGTTGGAGTTTGCGGTTTGAATTGCACGACCTGCGAGTGCCGTTACGCGGCGTGACTTGTGTGCATGGAGAAATCCATGCGCTAATATTGTTAGGGTGTTTCATGGCATGGGATGAAGTGAATGTGCATGCGTTGGGCGGACACACGTGTTGATTCAGCCAGTGCGTTTGCTTCACCTGTGGAGTCCGGGAAGCGGTCGTGGCGGTTCGGCACTGGTGTGGATGGTGTTTGGATGCTTGGGAACAGTGTGAGGCTGTTATTGTGTGGCTATTTGCACGCTTTTACGGTGTGAATTATACGAAGTGAGAGTTGCTGTACACGACGTGACATGTGTGCATCGAGAGGAGCATATGCTGGCATCGACAAGGTGTTGTATGGCATGGGGTGAAGTGAAAGTGGCTGCGCCGGGCGGACACACGTGTTGATTCAGCCAGTGCGTTTGCTTCACCTGCGGAGTCCGGGAAGCGGTCGTGGGGGTTCGGCACTGGTGTGGATGATGGTGGGATGCTTGCGAACAGTGTGGGGCTGTTATTGTGTGGCTAGTTGGACGCATTCGTAGTATGAATTGTACGAACTGAGAATGTCGGTACACAGCGTGACATGTGTGCATCGAGAGAAGCATACGCTGTTATTGGCAGGGTGTTGCATGGCAGGGGGTGAAGTGAAAGTGGCTGCATTGCGCGAACTTGCGTGTTGCTTCAGTTCGTGCGTTTGCGTCACCTGCGGAGTCCGCGGAGCGATCATGGCGGTGGTGCACGTGTGTCGAAGATGCTTAGATAGTTGGGAACAGTGTGGCGCTGTTTTGCTTTGGCTATTGGGACGCGCTGATGGTATGGCTTGTACGAAGTGAGAATGTCGGTATACGGCGTGACATGTGCGCATGGAGAGAAGCATATGCTGGCATTGTTAGGGCGTTGGATGGCATGGGGTGAAGTGAAAGTGGCTGCGCCGGGCGGACACGCGTGTTGATTCAGCGCGTGCGTTTGCTTCACCTGCGGAGTCCGGGGAGCGGTCATGGCGGTGGGGCACGGGTGTCGATGATGGTTGGATGCTTGGGAACAGTGTGGGGCTGTTATGGTGTAGCTATTTGGACGCGTTTACGGTGTATATTATACGAAGGGAGAGTTGCGGTACACGGCGTGACATGTGTGCAGCGAGAGGAGCATATGCTGGCATCGACAAGGTGTTGTATGGCATGGGGTGCAGTGAAAGTGGCTGCATTGCGCGAACATGCGTGTTGCTTCAGTTCGTGCGTTTGCTTCACCTGCGGAGTTCGCGGAGCGGTCATGGTGGTGGTGCACGTGTGTCGAAGATGATTAGATAGTTGGGAACAATGTGGCGCTGTTTTGCTTTGGCTATTTGGACGCGCCGATGGTATGAATAGTACGAAGTGAGAATGCCGGTACACGGCGTGACTTGTGCGCATGGAGAGAAGCACATGCTGGCATCGACAGGGTGCTGCATGGCATGGGGTGAAGTGAATGCGGCTGTTTTGGGCGGACACACGTGTTGATTCAGCCAGTGCGTTTGCTTCACCTGTGGAGGCCGGGGAGCAGTCATGGCGGTGGTGCACGTGTGTCGAAGATGATTAGATAGTTGGGTACAATGTGGCGCTGTTATTGTGTGGCTACTTGGACGCGTGCGAAGCATGAATTGTACGAAATGAGAGTGTCGGTACACGGCGTGACATGTGCGCATGAAGAGAAGCATATTCTGGCATCGACAGGGTGCTGCATGGCATGGGGTGAAGTGAAAGTGGCTGTTTTGGGCGGATACGCGTGTTGATTCAGCCAGTGCGTTTGGTTCACCTGTGGATGCCGGGGAACAGTCATGGCAGTGGTGCACGGGTGTCGAAGATGATTAGATAGTTGGGAACAATGTGGCGCTGTTATTGTGTGGTTGGCTGGACGCGCTCGAAGCATGAATTGTACGAAGTGAGAATGTCGGTACACGGCGTGACTTGTGTGCATCGAGAGAAGCATATGCTGGCATTGGCAGGGTGAAGTGAAGTGAACTGAAGGTGGCTGCGCTGTGCGGACACGCTCGGTGTGTCAGGTCGTGCGTTTGCTTCACCTTTGGAGTCCGGGGAGCAGTCATGGCGGTTCGGCACGGGTGCGGATAATGGCAGGATGGTTGAGCGTAGTGTGGGGCTGTTTTATGTGGCTAGTTGGGCGCGTTTATGTTGTGGAGTGTACGAAGTGATAGCGTGGGTACACGGCATGACGTGTGTGCATGGAGAGAAGCATATGCTGGCATCGGCAGGGTGTTGGATGGCATGGGGTGAAGTGAAAGTGGCTGCTTTGGGCGGATACGCATGTTGCTTCAGTTCGTGCGTTTGCTTCACCTGTGGAGGCTGGGGAGCGGCCATGGCGGTTGGGCACGGGTGTTGATGTTGGCTGTATGGTTGGGAGTAGTGTGCGGCCGTTTTGCGTGCCTTGCGTGCGTGGGTTTGATCTCTGTGCTAGTTGCCGCAGATGGCGAGTGGCTTGCGACGTGGGCTTCCGGAACTCGGAGTGCTAAGCAATCGAACGCGTCATGACGACAGATGCAGATATGAGACGGAATACTGAGTCCTCGCACTCGCTCAAGCCCGTCGTTTGCGTCAGCGCAGTGCTGGCGGTTGGAGAGTGACGAGGAAAGAGAGTAGAATAAGAGAGTTCGGCGGGCATTCACAGGCAGTTGAGGGGCAAGTGGAAAGCGGCATTGTAGTGATGAGTGGCTACTGGCGTTGGACACAGGAGGTGCGCATTGAGAACAGCTGACGGGAGAGCAAACAAACGCTAACGGTGTGTTCCCGTTGAATTAGAAATGTGTCGCAGGCGCCAGCGGCTATGTAATGGTTTGAGAACAACGGGAAAACACATGTGCGTTGGCATTACAACTGTTCTCGACGTTGTAGTCGAGTGGTGTGCGCGGTATTTAGGCCATTGGCGGCCGATTTGCAGCCATTTTCCACGTCGACAATTCGTGGCAAGCAGCT
>NW_013548384.1:0-3468 GCF_000499425.1 Eimeria acervulina
GGAAGCCCTGATGATCTTCACGTCGTGTAGCGGTCTGTCCGTTTTGGTGGTTTGCACGAGGGAGAGTTTCTTTAAGGTGTGCATGCCTGCAGAAACTCGGCCGAAAATGGCACTTTTTCCGTCTAAAGTTGGCGCCGGCCCCAACAAGAGCAAAAAATGCGATGTGTTCGTATCCGGCCCGCAGTTCGCCATCGTCAGAACACCCGCACCGGTGTGCCGTAAACCTAAACAAAGACAGAAGTATTTATATGCATATATATATATATATGTACTTATCCATATTTATTTCTATGTAAGAAAAATAACAGAAAGTAAGGACGAGCACGAAGATGAAGAGCAGAAGGATGCGAAGAAGAAACACAAGAAGAAATACCATGAAGAGAGCAAATACCGCCTACAAGTGGAGCATCGCCAGCATCAACAAACAAATTGGTGAATTAGTGATGACTAGCAAATAAATAACTATCAAGAAATTTACAAACAACAAATGAATACAGCTGCGCACCACAGACATAAGCAAACAAATTGAGATGTGCAACAAAGCCAACTGCTCCCGCAGCAACGCATTCGTCACGCGCAGACGGGAGAAGCGAAAACAACAAAACGCACAACACCAACACAAGGGAAAGAGGGGCCAACCCAATGCGTGCTCAAGCAGAACCCCAAGTACTGCAGCAGCAGCAGCAACAGCTGCACAAACAAAGCATTCCAAAGTAGTGCACTGCAAGAAGATCGAGCTGTTGGTGCGAATACGAAAAAGAAGAGAAGAAGAAAGAGAAAGGAGGAAGACACGGAACGAACCACAAAGAAGTCATACCCACTAGAAAACGGCTTAGGGTTCCTGCACTTGCGGGCTTAGCAACGAGAAAAAGAATTTCGGGCCTCATTATCCAACGAGGGAAGCGATTCAGGGTTACTATCCAAAGGCAACAGTGACTGCTGATTACCTCTCGGGCATAGGGTTTAGGGTTTATTACCTGGGTGTATTTCGTCTTTAAAGGGTTTTCCAAAAACGGAAGTTCCGCCTCTGCCTGTGCCAGTTGGGTCCCCCGACTGCACCCACTTGCCTTTGCAAACTCTATGAAATAAGCAGCCGTCGTAATATCCCCTTTTAGACAAAAGAAAGAAATTTATGCATGTCTGTGGGGCGTGCCTCCAGTAGAGCTCGAGCTCTATCGGTCCTAGAGACGTGTGCAGAGTCACGCGGCGAGCAGATAATTCTGATGCTCCCTGCTGCACTGCAGCAACTGCTGCAGCAACTGCTGCAGCATCCGATGCATCCAGACTGTCCATCAGCGCAGCGGCAGACGGACGAATTGCATTGACACCCCATGCTGATGAAGCAGGAAAAGATACCCTCTCTCCAGCCACGAACTCAGCCTCAGAAACAGAATCATCTGAACGCCCACCGCTAGAAGCACCCCTTCGCGTCTCCGCAAGAGTAAACATCGCGCTTCACACTCAGGTACAGCAACAGCAACAGCAGCAGCAGCTGCACCAGCAACAGCAGCAGCGGCAACAGCGGTAGCAGCGGCTGGTTAAGGAGGCTGGCGGATGGAAGGAGAGATAAGGAGATCTTTTCCTTCGTTTTTGGTTAGAGGAAAAAGCTGTGCAAAGGGCCCTCTTCTCGCGGAACTTCTCGCTGCTGTCTACATCGGGCATAATCCACTGCTGCTGCTGCTGCTGCTGGTTAGATCGCAGTGATCCGTTGTATGGGCCAAATAAAGACAAACAAAGGCTAAAACAAATAAAAAGAAATAAACAGAGGCCCGTAATGCCTCTTCTGTCGGGATTATAGGCGGGAGAGAGGGACGAGAAAGAGAAGAAGCCGTGACGATTTCCTGTGTCAGTACAGCCGAGAAAAATAAACAAAAGTTTAATATTTTAATGGTACATCCTCTAAAAGGGAAAAGAACTACGATGGCGAGTCAAGAAAGGGCGCATGCAGCCTGTAGCAGTCCTGCGCAGCCACGTGCAGCAGTAGCAGTAGCAGCAGCAACAGCATCGAGCGGAAGCAGCTGCAGGAGCAGCAGCAGGGCCTCGAGAGCGAACGGGGTAAAGGCCTTTAACTGTTTGGTGTTGCGTTTTTTAGACTGTTTGATTTGTTGTTGTTTGTTTTTGGTTTGTTTTTTTACTTGCCTCTCGGGGGGCTTCGCTGCGGAGGCGTAGTGGTGTCCCCCGGAGGAGTTGTTCGTGAAGCAGCAGCAGCAGCAACAGCAGCACCAACAGCAAGGGTTATGGGCGTTTGGCGAGGTTCTCTTAGTTTTTCTATGTACGGTTAACTCATTTTCAGCAGCAGCAGCGACAACGACGGCAGAAGCAGCTGCTGCAGCAGCGGGAGCAGCTCGCCGTTCCCTCTAGCGAGTCAGCATCAGCCGAGGGGCTCTTCGACTGCTCCATCGTTGCTTCCTCTTTTTCTTCTGTCTGCAGCAGCAGCAACAGGGGCAACAGCAGCAGCAGTAGCAGCACAGCAACGGTAACACCGCCAACAGCAACAGCAGAAACGGCAGCTTCACCAGCAGCAGCAGCAGCAGCAAGATGATGCGGTGGCTCAGCAGGGCTGCGCCACTGGCGCTGCTGCTGCTAAACGGCACCCGACAAGTGCAAGAAGCAGCAGCATCACTTCCTCTCAGACCAACGCCGGAACAGGTATTTACACTTCGCTGCTCAGCAGCAAGTGCTGGTGCTCCTCTTCGTGCTGCTGCAGCGTGCAGCTCTTATTCTGCGCTCTATGCAGCAACGAGACAATGTCTTGGTGGTGCAGCTGGGCTTGTTGGTAGTGCTGATGCTATGTTGTTGCTGCTGCTGCAGTTGCAGCGGCAGCAGCAGCAGCACCACTGCAGCGGTGCAGCGTGTACGAGGGGTTTGGTTGCTCGTTGCTTGCACTGTGTGTTGTGTGTGTAGCTGTTGCTTGTTTGAGTTTCTATTTGTTTTCATTCGTTTGTTTGTGTTCGTTGCGTCAAGTTGTTGGGGCCTATTTTCTTTTTTTGTTTTGTCTGGTTGAGGATTTCGTCGTCGTTCCGAAGGATTCGGGTTTGTTTTCTTGCGGTGTCTGTTTATGTTCTATGTTCGTCTTTTGGTTTTAGGGTTTATTGCTATTTTTGTCGTCTGGTCGTGGTTTTTCTGTATAGTGAGGGTTTTTTGCTGTAGCAGTCCATGCAGATGATTCTGTTCTGCTGATGCTCTGTCTGCCTTTTGAGGGGTTTGTTTGCGTTGCCTGGCTTTTCTCCTCCTTCGCATTGTTAGCTTTACATCCGTCGTTTGTTTTTGCATTTCTTATTGTGCACTACGCTGTTTTCTCTTCGTCGTGAGGTGTTCTAGGCTTGTCGTTTTGTTCCTCTTCATCTTAGGTTTAGGGTTTATTGCACTCACACACACACGCACACACACACGCACACACACTCACGCATATATATATATATAGATGTATAATCGGCTCCTCAATTTATTTGTTTTTTGTTGTCTATT